>NC_141342.1:1740000-1990000 GCF_037954235.1 Aulostomus chinensis | reverse complement strand
ACACACACACACACACACACACACACAAACACACACACACACAGGCACACACATACACTTTTGAAATAATGCAACTGAAGCAAGTTATTTGAAACAGGACTAGGATCTGAGCAGAACTGAACCTAATCAGTGGATTTTTGTGGAAGCATTGAAGGTGTGACCTGGCACTCACCTTAAACATCATAGAAATATAATTTACAAAAATAAATATATAAAGTATAATTTACATTGAGCTCACACATCTGTAGCATCAGAAGAAATGTAATAGAAGTCTAACGAGTCTTATCGCTCTCTCACTGACTCACTGACTCAGGTTAGATGCAACACCATGATAAATGGTACAAACTTCATTCGGAAGAAGGTATAACAGGAACTTGAAATTCAAGTTCAGGCATCACGTTCAAGACACCCCCCCCCCCCCCCCCCCCAACCAGAAACACTGAACAGGGAGAATCTACCTTACCTAGATTTTCTTGTCACTGTCTGCGCCTCCTCAATCCAGGTTTATGCATTTAAAAATCCCCCAAAGCTTTCCTAATATGACCCACATTAACATTTTCCTCCTGGGGCCTTCGTGGTAGAGCGAGAGGTTGATTGGGTTTAATCTTCTGCCGTGTGAAGACAGTAGGTGTGAATGGAAATATCAATGTGGAGACAGAAGCTAATGAGAGCCTTATTGATCCGACATGACAAGGACAATGTGGCAGAGCACAGATGCACGTCATCAGCTATTGAAATCTGCCACAATGGGCATCTTTTGTGTGCGCAAATGCGTGTGTCTGGATTGCTTCAATTTTAGGAATATTGACAATATACTTGTATGTGTAGGATATAGTAAAAAAAATTGAGTGTGGAGGGAAAGCATTGATTTTGCTCTCAGTTGTGGATTTTTGTTGTATAAAAAAAAGGGGTAACTGGGTAACACTTGTGAAAACAAAGATCAAAATTAGGGCTGGATGATTGGGGAAAAAAATGAATTGTGATTTTTCTGACAGACATTGTGTTTGATTCGATTTTCTTTTCTTTTCTCCAAACTTCAGTTCAAGAGTCACTGAGTAATAGTTTCAAAACCTGATGGAGCATTCACTAATTAACTGATAACTATCACCCGCTTTATATTTTAATGCAATGATGTGAGTTTATGATTAAGACTTAAAAAAGGGATGATCACTTTCTTTGATAGCCTGGACAACAACAATAAAATACAAATACATAAATGAAAATACATTTAGAACAATATAGATGAACCAGATATTTGAATTTGTCCTCATTCTTGCACGTCAAAAGTTTTATTCAGTTTACAAAAACAGGGATTAGTTTCGGCTTCAATTATAGATGGTGTGGATGGATTATATCGGGCACTTGGTTTGTCTTCCCTTCAGCCAGAAGCTTCATAGTCACCATGGTCTCAGTTGTTTGCTCCATTTAATGCAAGGATCTACATTTGAGTTGGGCTCTGATGCTTCCTAAATGCGGGTGACCTTTGCTCAACAATGCACTGGAACACCTCCTGAGGAGGAGTTGCAACTGTTGAACATGCTGGTTTTTGCCAAGCACTTGTCTCATTTTGGACATTTTCTTCGGACTCCTATTAGTCTTATTTCTTCTCCCTCTCTTCAAGCTGCAGCCAGGTTGCAGATCCCTGAAGCTCCGCCTTCCGCGGAGCCAACCATTCAGAGATGAAACACTCTCAAAGAAACAGATTCCTTGCTTTATTAAAATGGTGGTTAAAGTGATAATTAATAAAACAAAGAAATGATGAACTGATATGAGGGTGTCCAAATAGGTGGTGTGATGTCTTTTTCTCCTTCTTCTGCTCCTGGCAAGCTCAGCACGACTTGGCACATTTTTATTAGTAGACATAAAGGCGTTGGCCTTGGGTCACTTCAGATCGTATAGTAATGACTGATACAAGAGGAGAACACATTGATTGGTTAAACATGTCTGTCTGTCAGATAAGGAAAAACTTTCAGGCAAAAGTGTTGCACTGATTAGTTGCAGACCTTGATTTGCTAATCACATTGTCTGAAATCGTGATTTTGATTCTGAATTGATTAATCTTTTGGCCTTTAAAAAAACCTAGTAAACCAGCTTTTCAAATTACCACACTTCTGTATGAACTTTTATATGCACTGAATGAATGAGGAAATTCATTTGCATGTGTTGGTCTGTGAAGGTCAGGTTGGGACAAAGATTTGCAACGGAACTACTTGCAATGCACTGGTTCACTACATCCTGAAAACGGCTAGTTAACACAACTGGGATAAGATGAGATGTTTTTATTATTGCTTATGTTTGTTTATCCAGAATATTGCCCAAATGACAACAGCTAGGAGAAGAGATCTTCGTCTCACGCTCCTCTGAACTGTGAAGTAAAGAATAGAAGTTAAACACTTCCTCTCCTACAAAACCCTTAATGATCAATCACATCCTAAAGAGAATGCAGTACCTTATCCAGTAGAAGATTACAACTCCCACAGTGCTGTTTTTCTTGTGGTATGTAGATTCTCGGCTCTCAGAAAGACACCCTCCATTTTTTTTAGTGATGGCTTGAAATGTCCCTTTATGATAAGGCTTATAGTTAGGGTTGCTTCAGGCTTGCCTTGAACCATATTATTGTTATGCTTCTGTAGGCCTAAGCTGTTGGGGGATTTCCCAAAATGCACTGCAGCTCCTCTGCTTTAAAACACAGCATATACATTCTCCCCAGCATCGCCGGATTTACCTTTTATCAGGATACTGAATGTGTATAACATTGCACTGATTTTTACCACTCATCATTATTCCTCTTAATAAACTGTAAGTTTACCTTAACATTTCTGCCTCATCCATGAAATGCTACTATTGTGTCAGATGTAAATTTTACCCCAACTAAAGATGATGTGTACACCAGCCAGGGGTTAGCTTAGCATCAGCGATTTAGCTAGAATCCACGAGGAAGCAGATGAACTGAATAGGTAACCAAGAAGTTCAGTTTCATTTGAGGCTAATCAGAGACACACTGCAGACATGAACAGGCCACGATTGTTGTTTCCATATGGTTGCCATCATCAGAGTGATGAGGATCAGGATATAAACAAACATGGCAGCTCCCATTTCCCGAAATAAGCCACGACAAGACGCCTGCTTACTAAGGTTGATCTGACTTGGCTTGTGTTCCTTGTCCAATCTGAGTTACTTTTACTTCTATCTTAAAAAAAAAATCAGCTCTTTTTTCTGGTGAGGCAAAAATAAATAAATAAACGCCAACACCACAAATGAGATTATTGAACAAAACATACAAAACAAAATAAACCAACTAAAAAGATGATTCAGGGCTGCATGGTGGTGCAGTGGTTAGCACTGTGGCCTCACAGCAGGAAGGTTCCGGGTTCGAGTCCTGGCTCGGGATCTTTCTGTGTGGAGTCTGCATGTTCTCCCTGTGCCTGTGTGGGTTCTCTCTGGTACTCCAGCTTCCTCCCACAGTCCAAAGACATGCAATTGGGGACTAGGCTGATTGATACTCTAAATTGACTGTAGGTATGACTGTGAGTGTGAATGGTTGTTTGTCTCTGGCCCTGCAATGGACTGGCGACCTGTCCAGGATGAACCCCGCCTCTCGCCCATAGACGCTGGGATAGGCTCCAGCCCCCCCGCGACCCTTAGTAGAAAGGAGTAAGCGGAAGACGATGATGGATGGATGGAAAAAGATGATTCAATGATCAATCAACACTGTGTAAGACAATTAGACATTACACACATCCGCCAGGAGTAGTTTTAGAGAGCACCTACTAGCCCATATATTTGTGACAAGGCTTATTTAGAGTTAAGATTAATCAGACCTGTATATTGTGCTTTACAAAAATAAATTTATAACATAACAGTGTTATTCTCTCAATCCATTTGTTCTTGTGGCAAAGGACATCAATAATGCCTCAGCTAACTGATGTGTGACGGCACGTGAAATGACGGTAAGCCTGCTGTGCCATGTCATCCTCTAAGAGCTGTTGTGACACCAGCTATCACAACCATCAAGACATGATTTATGTCTGGGATCTAAAAGTTCACTTCGGAAGACATAAACAACATGCAAATAAATGCCAC
Source organism: Aulostomus chinensis (assembly GCF_037954235.1). Lineage (NCBI taxonomy): Eukaryota > Metazoa > Chordata > Actinopteri > Syngnathiformes > Aulostomidae > Aulostomus > Aulostomus chinensis. Next base: position 1,985,917 of record NC_141342.1, on the reverse strand, counting down.
ATGGCAATGGTATTGTCAAAGCAATACGACAAACCAAACGTCCATGCCAATCACCAATTAGGATCAATGTCCTGTCTGACAGAGTCCAGACATGTCTGCAGGGGGCTCACAACCTTTACTATTGTTGGCAAGTGACATTTGTGAGCCACAGGCTGGGACAGGAAAAAACAATGGATATGTTGATTGCTTTTAGTGGGTGCTGAGGATACTTGACACACACTATTTAACATATCAGAACAGCATCAATCAGCAATTAGCTCAATGCCATTGAAATGATCACGAACGTTTGTGATGGAGCAGCCAGTTTTGTCAAAGTTGTGGGATAGAACACGACACAACTTTCCACTTAAACTGTCTAGCCAAAAGAGTGCAGAATAATAAGAGTAAAGTAACCAGAAGAAAGAAATACGGAAGCAAAAAGGAAGCTCTCTTTGTATATGTTGCCATTTGTGCTGAAAAAGTTAAGAAAAAGGGGAAACACACATCTGGGTAAAGTTGTGAAGTGTTAGGTGTGGAGTATGACCACTTAAAAGTGCAAAAGGAGTTGGAGGTAAGTGAAAGCTAGGCTATGCAGGCTAATTCTAGGTGTAGCAGATAGGGTGGTAGGGATACAGGGCAGACTACATCATCCACCCATGCTGTTTCCTCTGTTTTCATTGGCAATTGACAGTACACATTCGCAGTTTGGTTTATAAGAAGAACTTGCTGACTCAAGTCTCCATGTTTCATACACTTTTTTCCCAAGGTTTTTGTGCCAACTTTCTATAATGATTGGCCCAAACTTTTAAGACATAAGCAGGATAGAACAAACTCATTGTTAATCCTGTATCTCTGCTTTAGCTGCTTGCTTCTGCTGCTGCTGCTGCTGCTGCTGCTGCTGCTGCTGCCACGCTGCTCAACAGGCTGTGTGTCTGCTCAGGGAGCTGTTTACAACAGGTTATAGAGGAAAGAGGTTCCAAGTTGTTACATTCTCCAGTTCAGGCCCTGCAGTTGTTGTTCAACCAAATACACAGGATGTTACAATCCTCCACTCTTGCATGAATCTGCAATATTTGATTTGTTGCAAAAATACAGTGGCGTCCATTTAGATGTGTAATACAGTACAACAGATGTACGTTATTCAGCAAAACTAAGTTCAGTTTACAGAGTGAAAAAAATACTTAATAGGGCGGCACGGTGGTGCAGTGGTTAGCACCGTGGCCTCACACCAACAAGGTTCCAGGTTTGAGTCCTGGCTCAAGCACGGGATCTTTTGTTTGGAGTTTGTATGTTCTCCCTGTGCCTGTGTGGGTTCTCTCCAGGTACTCCAGGTTCCTCCCACAGTCCAAAGATATCAAGAAGGGACCAGGTTAATTGATAGTATAAACTGACCGTAGGTGTGGCTGTGAGTGTGAATGGTTGCCTGTTTATATGTGTTGGCTCTGCCATGGACCCATCCAGGTCTAACCCTCCCTCTTGCCTGAAGACTGCTGGGATAGGCTCCAGCCCCCCCTTTGACCCATAACAGGATGAGCATTAACAAATGGATGGATGGATGGATGGATGGATGGATGGATGGATGGATGGATGGACTTTTTAAACAATCTTAATGTAACTGTAAATCAAACTGGCAGTGCCATCCCTGACTGTAATTAGGACACACTTCATGAATCCCATGTGCACTCATGCACATGTACACGCACACACACACACACACACACACACACACACACACACGCACACACACACACACACACACACGTCAGTGAAACAAAAGAAGAGTCAGACAACATATGCACAGTGGGATGCATGTCAACACATACACACATCATGTATTGCCCATCCATCCATCATTCCATTTTCTATACTGCTTGTGGGGGGGGGGTGGGAGGGGTGGGTGGCTGGAGCCTATCCCAGCTGACATTTAGCGAAAGGCTAGGTTCAACCTGGACGGGTCACCAGTCTATCACAGGGCCATCACGAGCAATTAGGGGCTCAGTATCTTGCTCAAGGATACTTCAACATGGTCACTGGGGGAAGTGAGGGTCGAACCAGCGACTCTTCGGTTCCTAGACAGCCATGCTACCTCCAACCCTTGCTGCCCCATCATCATGTATTGTGTCTACCTTTGACTTCGTCTTTTCTATTTAACAGACTTTTAATTCAATTTAGTAACAAGAACTTGTGTGTGTGTTTGAGAGAGAGAGAGAGAGAGAGAGAGAGAGAGAGAGAGCAGTCTTCAGCAGGTTGGGTGTGTGTGTGTGTGTGTGCGTGTGTGTGTCTCATTATGTTCTATCAGTAACAGCATGATGGCTAAACACCTGCTAAGGCCTGACCTCCATGTACCTGCCACTGCAAAACAAGCTGTTCACTCCCTCTCCTCCATCCTCCACTCCTCCTACATGTTACCTCAGTTACTCTCTCCCTCTCCTGCTCCTCCCCTCTGCTTCCTCCTCTCCTAACAGGCCTGCCAGTCCTGCTCTTCTCCTCTTTGTGATCCCTTGTTCCCTCCCTGGTGTCTGTCCTTCTTTGCTCCATCTGTTCTCTGCTGTTTTTCCAAGGTGTCATCCTTCCTTCCTGTTTTGTTTCCTCTCATCTTTTCTTTGTCTCTGCATGCTCCGTCTATTCTTCCCAGGTGGGTCAAGTTGCTGAGAGTTATTTGATCTTGATACATTAGTTTGACTTTAATAGTCATTTGAAGATGTGATGAGTTGAATGATTATTCAAATTAAAACAATTCTATCAATACACATCACATTCACCGCTCTTTACATTTTTCTCTTTAAGAGGAACACTCTAAATTCAAGTTCTCTCTGTTGAGCTGATGTGTCACAATTACAACCTTTAAGGCGACTACAGGGATTTGTCCCCTGCAGGCACAGCTTTTTAATGCAAAAAAGTTCCCAGAGTTGGTATTAACATAAAACTTATTGAAGAAAAGTTACCCGAGCACCAAATTTTATTCTGATCAATTCATAAAACGAGAGGAGATCTAGGACACCAGTTATTCATTCCAAGAAATGTTCCCACAAACCTAAAAACAAAAAAAAGTGTGGTGAATTTAATTCTGCATCTGCCACTGTTATCCTGCAACTGTTTATTTACCTAAGATTTATCACCACTGCTACATCCTATTTCACTGTTTATATGAAATCTTATAAAAGAGAGCAAGGTGTTGCATTAGCGTGTGTATCACACACATCTGTGGCTAGAATTACGGAGAAAAACACTAGTGGAGGAAGTAGATACTGTCTGTGTCACTGAAACAGTATTTCATACATGAATGTGTCTGTGTGTATTTGCTTTAAATGATATCTGTCCGTAAACAAGGGTAAAAGTAACAAAGCTGCGAGAGTCATTGATCGGTTCTTTATCTTATACCACCAAAAGAGCTGGCTACAAAGGCAAAACTGCACGAAAAATTGTTTACAAAATCTTAAGCAGTTCATCCAATATGATCACATACAAGGAAAAAAAAAACCTTTTTGGGTGATGCATCATTTTAAAGCTGTCGTGAACATGTTCAGGGTGGAGAGATGACATCACGGAAGTGTATGCTTTAGTTGCGCATTTGTTGTATTATCAAATCTCTTAGAAAAAAATATTCTTTTCTTTCATCAATAGCTCAATAAAACGTTAGAAGTTGTGATTTGAGACATCATTTGGTTTCTGTTTGTGTTGATAATCATGTGCCACTGAGAGGGCGATTGGTGCCAAATTCTGAGCTGAGCCTCGATGGGGAATGAAAAGCAACTCCGCCAAGTTCCATCTTCATTTTATTGTTGCCAAAACATGCAACATTTCCTGTTTCTTGTGCAGTATAGGGTAAGGAGTTCCTTCATAACCTTCACATTTTGGGGGCAGTATGAAAGAAAGAACTTAACCGGAAGTTAAGTCTTTCTGGTTGATCCCCGAGACTTTCAGAGACCAGGAAATGTCCTTGAGCAAGATACTCCTGATAGCTTTACCAACAGGGTGTGAAAGTGTTAGCAAGTCAGCACCTTCTACAGCCCCCCTCTGCTAACAATGTATGAATGTGTGTGAATGGTAATGCGTTGTGCTTTCAGCGGTTGGCAGATTAGATCAGCTCTGTGTGAAAGCAGTCCGTGTACTGTTTTTGCAGAATCAAATTTACTTTAATAACTTTAGATGAATGATAAAGACTTAAAGATTGCAGGTTCACTTTGTTTTTCGTAATTTACAGACTGCGATGGGTTTAGAAAAGTTTGTTTTGATTTATTCAAATGTATATAATTCTGTGAAATCACTATGGGCAGATGTATATCACGAGACTCAATTCAAAATGAAATAGAAATATGGCATGGTTATGCAGGACCAAACTTCATAAATACAATGCCAGCGCAGAGGGAGCGCAAATTAATTTGCTAGTTTAAGGACGAGAGTACTTGCGGTGAAAAAGTCATTTGCGCTGGCTTGAAAGTAGCAATATTGACTGCGCTTGACCAAGCACCAGCTTGTGCAATGCTGAAAATACTGTAGGGCCTGAAGAATGCCAATGGGAGAACTTATGTGCCCTTCTGAGTCTATTCATGGAAACTGAAGGCAGGGAGAGCAGCAACACAAAACAACCCTGACATTTATTGTATTTCTAAACGGTACCAGGAGGAGAACGTCTTCTTTCATGTACATACATGTATGAAATCCCTGCTCCATTGGATCCTGGTTCTTGGTTCTTGGGCCTTAAATTTGGCAGATAACAATACAAATTCTAACAGAAACTAAACCATGCAAAAGAGTAGCTCTTTTTCCCTCAGTGAAGAAAAGGATAATGATGGTGCACTGTGGTGATGAAGGGCTGCTCTACTGTCACACACCAGATTCAGGATTGCCGTCTTATCGCCACAAGACACGCAGTCTTATGAGGCAGAAAAATAATGTATTTCTGCCTCTTCTTCTTGTTTCTCTCTTGCACGCTACAGAAAGCGTTTGATGCTGCTCTGATATTTATTTTTCCTACAATGCTTTGGCTCAGGCTGACGTCTGATAGTTGCATAATGAACAAAACAGACAATGAGGTGGCCTTGCCTTTGCACAGCTCTCCTCCGTACAAACACTCACATGAACACAGACGACTCCTCTTAACAGCGTATGATGGGGTAGGGGACACACACAAGCCTGTTTCCATTTATCAGGGCTTTCCCCAACACACCCCCAGATAATGGAGCTTGACAGAAGACGCTGAGGGAAAGGGGAGCTTCTCCAACGCAATCAATGGCAAGATAGAAAAGAATCTGTTCTCTGTTCATAATTACACCTGTGGACAATAATGCACAACAATATATAACCAACACACCAACAAAAATGATCCATTAAGAGTATTTTGATACATTTACACTGAAGTGGATGCTGTAATGTTGATGGATGTGTGCAGTACCTAATAAACAAATCCAATTAATAAACAAGCATCGTGGTGAACCAGAAGAGCAATTTCAGGAAATCCACAGCCACATTTCTCAAGTCAACAGATGTTTTTAAGTGACGTGTTGTGTGACAAAAACTGGGAGTTTTAAGTAAGACCAAGAGATTTTAAGGTGGCGTAATTTTATTTGAATCCAAACCTAACCAGACCTTAACAGCAACCATCTGCTATCTATCGAAACCATCTAAAATATTGCAATTACCACTGAGAAGAATAGGAATGGTCTGGGTTTCTTGTACCCTTTATTTAGTCTTAAAAATGTATAACAGGAAAGATATTTTTTTTTACTCTGAGAAAAAAGTTGAATAAAGTTTCTTTCAAACCAACACCTAAGGAAAATTGAAAATTTGTATTATAGTTTGGAGGCTTTATCATAACACTGACATGAGAAATATGGTAATGGCTAATATATGATTATGGTGAGACTGAGGCTTTTCTGAAGGGTGATGGAAATCTGGAAATAAAGAGTTCTGAAAATCAAGTTGTCTTTCAAGCATTTATTATAAGCTTTCAGTGGAAAAGGCTCAATCAAAGAACAAGGTCAGGGAAAGTGCGATTCCTACAGGCGCGGGCAGATATTCATACACTGTTATCAGCAGATGTCAGAGCTTGTTCCTCCTTCAACATGGGGGGTGGCAAAGCCAAAGGACACAAAATAGTTGAGGGTAAAACATCTGTGTAAACTATCATGGCCCAATATCAAGTTATATAACCATATACAGTATGTATCAGCTGTCAAGATTTTCCTGTCGTTTTTTTTATTCTTATTATTTTACCAGAATAGTTCCTCAGTAGATATACCTAACCCAAACACTCCAGTCGGAGTGTTGCACATCTTTTCAAGTGATTAAAGTAGAACATATGGAAAAGCAATTTAAATGTCAAACTCAATTACCCACTGAAGAGAATGGCAACATTTATCCATATTTTAGGAGGATTCTAAAGTTGCATCAGGTTTAGGGGGTGATTTATCTTGTTTTAAATTCTATAACTACATTTAATACCATCGCTTTCCGTGGCATTTGGCAAAGGCCTATTTTCCATTAGACACTGACATTTTACATGTTACATGCATGCAGTGTGGTTCATTTTTGTGCCATTGGTTTAAATATGAGTAGATACGATGACTCATAAGTTTGTTGCTTTTGATAATCACCACTCTCACAGATGGAGTGTGTCAAAAAAACCTCTGATACTTTTCTGTCTAAGCCAAAGTTTAAGAAAGCAAATACACTTCTCTTTTGTTTGACATTCACTGCACTTGTTTCTCTGTCTCTCCTCCCTCCATGTGATTTTATCTCGTGGTGACATCAGTCGAGCACAGAGATTTGATTGGCTGAGTAGCGTCATTGAAACAGCAGTGATGGATTACCAAGCATGTTATTGGTGTGTGTGTTTCCTAGAACACAAGGCTGTAAATGCTAGAAAGCTGTGCCAGTTAAAATTTCATTTGGATTAATTAATTATTTCAGATTTGGAAGCAAAAAAGGCACATGTTGTTTACTGAGGTACAAAAGCATTAATTCTATGATGACGGTGGTGCTCCTCCATTATGTCACAGATAAATGTAGGTGAGGATTTATTCTATAACATTCATCATTTTTTTCCCTAATTCTCATCTTCCCTGAGATCTTTTATGTGCACTTTCTCCTTCTAAATTTGGATTTCTAATAAACTTAACAGCGGCATGCTGCTCTACTGCCCACTTACAGGAAACACAGCAGAGGGGTTTATGTGTTTGTGTTTGTTTGGGTGCTCATGGATACACTTGTGTTTCAGGTGATTCCTCTATCTCTCGCCACAACAGTATAATCTTGACAAACAGGCATCCAAACTTCCTGGAGTTGCTCATTGTTCATTTTTATGCGAACATAAATACAATTTGTGCCAGTATGTGTGTGTATGTGTGTGTGGGAGAGGGAGAGTCCGGCGATGTATTTTAATGTTCACATGAATTTGTTTTCTCCAGACAGTGGTTTAGAAAACAGCAGATAAATCAGCAACAGCGGCCGGGCCAGAATCCTGAACTGCATCCAGATGATCCTTTCTCTCGCTCGGTCTCTCTCTCTCTCTCTCTCTCTCTCTCTCTCTCTCTCACACACACACACACACATACACACAAAGTGTTACCAACACTGTACACACAATATTCATGTAGGCCAAATTGACTGATGTGTACACACTAAATAGGCAGTGTCTCTCTCATACACAAACACATCCATACTTTTTTATAGAGACAAATATTTACATTTAGCACACACCATAGGTATGTGCAGAAATTGTACATACACAATAATTATGTCCACTAAACTTAGAGTAAGCTGGGACATCTTTGTGACAATCATGTCAGCCACAAACATGTAAAAGGTTCCATGTATGGAGCTAAATAATGCATGTAAGTGCAATTGTGATCATTTGGAAATGGATAACAGACTATTTGCACAAGAATTAAAGGCCAGTCTCCTCATAATCAAATAGAATTGATGTCATAATTCAACAAAATTATGTTGTGTGACGCTGTCAAGTCATGTTAGGGGAATGCTGTCACTTCTCTGATAACACTTTTACAAGTTACAGTGGATTACAAAAAGCCTACTGCTTATACGATTCTATTTTAAGCCTGCAAAAAGTGATGACAGTGGTTACTGTTGGTCGATAGAGGTCTGTGTCTCATTTGATATATGTCCTGCAGTACCGTTGTCTCAGAGGCTGTTAAAGGCCAGTAATGAAGCACATTAATTTAATCATCACATCTAATTAATCTTCACACCTCAACTCGTTGTCTGATGTCTCTAGAGGGTGGAGGAGAGAGAGGAAGAGAAGAAGTGAGCCAGTTCGAGAGGGTGGGAGAGGGTAAGAGGAGAAGCTGAGAAAGTAAGTGGAAGATATTAGGTAATCCCTCTTTTCACAGGAAAGGAACATTTAAAATCTTTGTCCGGTCTATTTCTCTTCAACATGACAGCGCTCAGTTTCACATCAATATGAATTTACTCCCTAAAGGACACAAATGATCTCAGTGTGATCCCAATTTAAGATCTAAGAATGCTTGTTCTTTTCTCTCACTGCACTGATATTGGTTTGAAATGCTGAGCTCTTGATACAACAGTGAGATACAAAAGAAAACTTAACTGGCTGATAAATGAGTCTGCAAAACATCAGAAAATGTTCTCAGTGATCCAAATCTCCAAAATACTTCACACAAGCTAATGAACACTGTAAATGTCACAAAAAGAGAAAAGGCTTTTATGCTTGGTGGAGATGGAAAAGTTGTGTATTGATAAATACATATATATACATATATACACTATATATATATATATATATATATATATATATATATACACATACATATATATATACACACACACACACACACACACACACACACACACACACACACATATATATATATACTGTATATATATATATATATATATATTTGTCCAGGGTGAACCCCGCCTCTTGCCCAATGTCAGGATAGGCTCCAAGCCTGCCCCCATGACCCTTAATGGATAAGTGGTACGGAAAATGGATGGATGGACAGATGTGTGTCAAGTGTGGTCAGATACCTGCCATATGCGTAAATTCCATCATAATACCTGATACAAAATCCAATAATGTGAGTGAAATGAACTAATTCAGACCAGTTGTCTTAAAATCCTTTGTGATGAAAATCTTCATGGAAATAGTGAAGGATCAAATTGTCTCCCGATTAATGGCAAATTAGATCCACAATTTACCTCTAAAATTGTAAAAGGTGTGGACAGTTTATGATGAAATGCAGCCTTACAATTTAGTGACTTGCTTCTTTTTTAATCTATCAGATCAGCTTTTATTGTTGCATTTGAACTTTTTAATAAACAGAAATCAGCAGGTTATTGCGAATGGTCACGTCCACATCACCATCTCAAATACTGCTTCTCCGCGGGGCTCTGTCCTTTCTCCTTTCCTCTTTATTATGTACACAGACAGCTAAAGGTCTTCCCAAGAGGGCAGCCACCTTGTGAAATTTTCTGATGACAGTGGCTTTTTGTCACTTCCCCAGGGAGCTCAGTCGGGTCATGGCTGCGCATAAGCATCATTTATAAAGTGGTGTGATGATAACTACCTGGACCTCAATGTAACAAAACCTAAGGAGCTAATTGTTGATTTTAGGAAGAGCTGTCTTCATCCAGAATTCAGCATCATTCATGGAGAAAATGTTAACATTTTTGAGACATGCAAACACTTAGGAGCCATGCTTGACTCCAACCTCAAGTTTGATAAAAAACATGGATGCAACTGTTAAATGTAGACAAACGCAGCTACATTTGACTTACAATGGGTGTGTGTTGCACTAGCAAGGCTGTTTAACAGTGAGTATAGCTTGACTGTGTGAACACTAAGAATTTTTTCAAAGTTTTTTTTCAAAAAAAAAAAGTGAATGGTAAAAGTTGTTGCTGTGAAGATGATTTAAACAGAAAACATAAAGTGGCATTTCAGCCTCTCTCACTCTAGACATCTCACACTCTAGCTGGGTCAACACACACTCATTGTTAAACCAAATACTCTCAAAATATTCTAAACCAAACTGTGAATTTGAAAAAAAAAAAAAAAAAAGAAGTACAGGACAAAATAATTCTTCAGACAAATAAAGTTCCAAATTTTGTCACCAGTTTAGACTTTGAATAAGGTGTCCACAAACAACTATGACTGGTTGGTGTGGCTGAAAAACAAAGCAGAGCAATTGTAAAAATGTGCTGCTATATTCTGTATAGCAGGCCTATTTATAGCAAGCTGTTAGGTATTTTATTGGTCTTTGTTTTCTTGCTATTTTTCACTATCAAGATGACTTCGTAAAAAGCCCACATTCTATTCCCCTTGATGCATAGATTAATTATTTTATACATTCATTATGACCAAATTTTACTGAGAATACTAAAAAAAATTCACAATTGCAAAATTTAAACACCAAATCCAGGAATTAAATTGGTCTAACTAAAGACCACAAATCATTCTATATGTGTGTGAATGAGAGATAGAAAGAAACAGAGTGTCTGTGTGCGCCTAATGGTGATGAATGATGTCTCCTTGTTAATATCCCAGAGGATGTTGTTGCCCCCCCCACACACACACGCACCTCCTCCCCTCTGGGCTCCCACACTCATTAATTAACAGGAATTAATGGGTTTATCTGCACCCAGTAAATAAAAGATTGTCAGCCCTGCCGACGATCTACTCTGCCTCTTATCAAATAGTGTGAAAATGTCAAGCCGGCTGAAGCCGAATTAGCCGGGACAAACACATCACACTCCGTCCCTGTCAGACTGCCAGATATCTGCAGGCCACCAGATTAACACACATACAACTAAATAACTACACACACATCGGGAAGTACACGCACATATAAAATAACAAAAAACTTGCAAAAACGCCTGCACTAGACACATTAACACACATATACAGTAGTGCACATTGGAAATTATAGATGTACACACACTTGAAGTGTATATCCCATCAGGGCTCCACTGTTGAGTTCTCCTGGCTGTAATTTAATGATTAGCCAAGGTTGGCTGTTTGTAACCTGGGCCTGAGAGGAGGTTCCCCCTGGTTACAGCTGGCTATTTGGAGAATTAGCCCTACTGGACACACACACACACACACACACACACACACACACACACACACACACACACACACACACACACACACACACACACACACACACACACACAAACACATACAGAAAGCAGCATCAGGACCTTCCAAATTGTCTGGCAGCTGCAGAGAGACAGAGCATCGACACATGAAGCCCTGCTGGAGTGTGTTCCTTAAATGAGGCTACTGGCCTCCGCTGCTGCTTGCTGCTGTAACAGAAGGCCTGAGCAGAGTGACGGGGGCTTCGCTGTTTGGACATAAGACAACAGACAAGGAGCTAATCTGAGTCCTCGGCTCTCCAGCAAAACACTCGGGACGCCCTCTGTGCTTGATTGCTCTCTCAAAGTCAATCAGCTCTGTGACTGAAACTCAGTGAAGAGGAATGAAGGGTGGAGAGTGAGTGAGAAATGGAGGGGAAAAAAGTCACAAGTAAATAGAAAGTGAACAGGACAACACAAAGTCTCTTCCTCAGTCTAAACAAGCACCCCCCCTCCCCCCGCAAAAAAAAAACAACCTAAGATGAATAAAGTTAGAGTCTGGTGGAGTTTGTGAATGTTAAAAATGTTGAACCTGTCCTTCATTTTTTTTGACCGGCCGGCCCACTAGTGATCCCTTTACATAATCAAACATAATTTAATTATACAAATGATCTAATAAATAATCTGTATGATTGATGATGCAGTTTGATTCATCCTGAAAGTCATAAACTTGAGTGTTTTGTTTCATAACCTTCTAATTACCAAAATTCCCAAGGGGGTTCGATAGGGCTGGTTTATTGAAAAAAATAAAAACACAAAATTATGCCATTTTTATCTCATATTGAGAGTTTGTGAACATGTTGACGCTCCTCGAATAAATCACGTGACATGTAGGACTGTCAGGAAAAATAACCACATCAAAGTTTAAATGGCCACATTTCATCAAAATTCCTCTACAAGATTCATTTGAATTTTTATTAAAATTAAATCTCTTGCACTGAGACTCTGCCAGACATTCCCAGCAGACCCTCACAATGCGTTTGGGCCTGCCAGGTCAGGCCGGCATCCTGCCCCACCATCGGAGCCAACTCACCACCAGGTGGTGATCAGTTCACAGCTCCGCTCCTCTCTTCACGCGAGTGTCGAACACATATGACCGCAAGTCTGACGACACGACCAAGAAATCGATAATTGAACTATGGCCCAGTGTGTCCTGGTACCAAGTGCATGTGTGGACACCCTTATGCCTGAACATGGTGTTCGTTATGGACAAACTGTGACGAGCGCAGAAGTCCAAAGCACCACTCGGTTCAGATGGGGGGGGGGGGCATTCCTCCCAATCACACCTCTCCAGGTCTCACTGCCAATCCCAACGTGACCATTGAAGTCCCTCAGCAGAACAAGGGTATCCCTAGGGGGCACTTTCCAGTACTCCCTCTAGAGAATCCAAAAAGGGGGGGGGGGGGTACTCTGAACTGCTATTTGGAGCAAAGGTGTAAACAATAGTCAAGACCTGTCCCCCTTCCAAAGGTGGAGGGAGACTACTCTCTCGTCCACCACGTTTAACTCCAATGAAAAGGCACTGAGCCAAGGGGTGAGAGTGATTATCCCGTCACTAGGATCTGATTATCTTAGAAAGCCGGCGACAACTTAGATCCTAGGATCACTGGGACATGCAAGTTGGTAGCTCAAACCAGTGGTCACTTGACAAATATTAGGTTGACATTCATCTGAAAACTACAGGAATAAAGCAAAATAGGCAGGGTAGATACTGAATGTTCCATTTATGTGCAAATGTAAAAATGTTTTATATTGTGATTCTAAGGGCAACACAGTGGGGCAGTCGCCTCACAGCAATAAGGTTTCAGGTTCGAGCCCCAGCTCAAGCTTGGGCACACGATCTTTCTGTGTGGAGTCTCCATGTTCTCCATGGCCTGCATGGGTTCTGTCCAGGTACTCCAGCTTCCTCCCAAAATCCAAAGACATGCAAGAGGGGACGAGGTTCATCAGTTACTATAAATTGACCGCAGGTGTGGCTGTGAGGGTGCGTGGTTGTCTGTCTACATGTGTTGGCCCTGCGATGGACTGGCAGCCCATCCAGGTTGTACCCTGCCTCTCACTCGAAGGATTCTGGGATAGGCTCCAGCCCCCCACCACCGTGACCCTTGAAAGGATAAGTGGTAGAAAATGGATGGATGGATGGATTGCGATTCTACGTTTTTGATGGCTGTTCTGAAAAATTATAAATCCTAACATTCTACTTTAAAACATGATTGTGCAAGTTTCATAGACTACATAAAATTATACTGCATTATAAAGAAGTGAGTTGTGATGAAAAACCTCACTTCAGAGTGTTAATTTACATGTTGCTGTTTAGTTCCAATTCTTACCTTGACTATATTATCTATCAAAATAATAATAAAGATAAAATCATGCCTTTTTCTGGTCCATCTCTATAAAAGTAAATGTAAAAATTGCTTTATAATAATGTCATGTGCAATCACTCAAAAATCAACGATACAAATACACAGCATGATTCTTGATCATGACCAGCTATAAAAAAATAAAAGTTATGGAAGGACATTCTTCTCTATGTAAATACAGCCGCAGCTGCTAAGGTTATCAGTGAGTACCTCTGCATTCTCTTGCTCCCTCTCCACCTAACCAACCTTGATAATGGTTTGACATGAATTTGTGTCTGTCTGTGTGTCCATGGTAACTGCACAAACCAAAGACACTTCTGAATATTCTTGTTTTTCAACGAAGAGAAATGCAGCAGGATGATGTTCCTGTAAAGGTTAGAAGAACCTTAAACAGCCAGTTGTCATGTTGTTGCACACGAAGCAATGACTGCTCACTGTCTGAAAGTAATGCTTATGCTCCTGGGTCTATGATAGGCTACAGAAGCCTAAATTCACGAACAATGCATCCAGGGGTCTTCATACATCAGTGGGCAAAACAGAGCTCCAGCAGTGGTCATACCAAACAAAGAAAAACAAGTAAACTTTTGGTTGTGTAATTTTGCTGATGAATCTAACAGTGTGAGGAAGATTGTGTTGTTTTATCATACAAAAGTTAATAGTGTTGATTTAGTACACAAAGCCGTGATTGTTGGCTGTGCTGAGTCCACGGAGTGAATATTCAAAAGCCTGTATCAATCGAACTCAACCAGTAATTAGCATCAATGATGAAAATTGAATGCGCTGATCCTAGAACTGTTTGCATAGTCAATCTGTGACTCGGTGGGGAGTGAGTTGAAATATGCAAACAAGGCTGAATGAGAAGTAGCACGAAGGCAAGAGATTTCTTTGAAGTGGAAGTCCTAAGCTTTGGATTGGGTTTGATAGGTAAACGAGCAGGGCAAACAAAAGCCTCTGGGTAAATGACAAACAGGAATATCAGCAGTCGAGGGAGCCCAGCGACTCAGCGATTTTCCATTGTGTACACTGCAGTGGTCATGCCATGTCTTACATTGAAATCTCCTTCAAAAATTCAGCAAGGGAGCACGAAAAGACATCATGTGATGTCATCTGATAAAGGCCATGAGATAACAGCAAGCGATAAGAGCTTGAAGTCATGTTTTATACAATAGCCAATAGTTTAATTGAAAATTCATTGATTTAGAAATGTGAAAGTGGAAAAGTTTAATTACTGTACATCCAGGACATGTGATTAAATGGGTTAGAATGTGTAAAAGTGTAAGAACTAAATGCCGGAACTTGGGCAGACTCAGGGCCAGTCAGTCAGTCATTCTGTCAGCTTGCTGTCCGCTGTACTGCATGTACCTGACTCCGGCTGAGCATAGAAGTGCTGATTCAAACCAGCAAAGTTTGACCAAGGACAAAGCTCTGCGCAGGATAATTAAAAGGACACACTCAAAGTCTACCAGAAAGGAGAGAGAGAGTTGGAGGCTCCATGGAATACGTGTGCACTGAGACAAACTGGCCATCAGCAGCCCTGCAAGAATCCCAGAGGGCCACTCGCTCGATGGGCTGCTTCAGCAGCTTTTCCTTCCTTTTTTTTTTTTTTAAAGACACTAAATTAACTTTTCCAGTGTAATATTTCTATCTTAGTGGTTTATTCAACAACATTGGTGAAAAAGCTCATACTTAACAGCTAAGGCTGTTTGATTTCCTGCCTCCCTCTACTCTGTGATTCATAAGAAACATCACACTCCTCTCCATAACTGGAGTTTGCCTCCTGAGGGAGCCTGATATGAAAAAAAGGTCCCAGGGTGGGTGGAACATAGATGAAGAAAGTTGCAGAGGTGGCTACAATTTCAATGAGGTCCCCTTGTGATGTGTTAAGGGGCATCAGAACTGAACAGCTTGTTGAAAGACAAGACAAGAGCAAGTCAGCCCACATTAAACCCAAATATATCTGCACAAGGGCTGAAAACGTGAATTTTTTTCGATATGGGTCCACAGATTTTCTGAAACAACTTGTTTCTCACTGGTTTGTCTAAAAACATTTACACAGCCAAATATTTACTTCTTTTTCCCTTGGAGATGTTCCTATGCACTGTCCTCTGTGCTCTCAATTTCAGAACTACAGGTTTTAGATTTGCTGGTTAAATGATATCTGCTATATGTAGGGACATTGCCAAACATGTGAACACAGCCTCTCTCAATCAAAAGAATACTGTTGAAGAAACTACAGTAAATGGATAAATACAGTAAAACATAGTGAAGAATTCCCCTGGAAATTACAATACTTGAATCCTGTTGCTGAGATTTAAGCCGTCAATAAAGTCTATAGTCCATCCAGCACTGCCTGGCTGTAAACTAGACTTAGCTTAGCAGGTTGGCCATGGAAACATCAGTGGGTGTGTAAAACAAACATGCAAGGGAGCTCGTTTCCTGCAATGCTTCAGAAGTCTTTGAGTTCACAAGAAAACTAGCATGAAACAACAAGGAGAAAGACATCAGCAAGAAACACCACCACTGTGAGCTTTTCTTCAATTCAAGATTCCGGTATGATTCCATGAATATCCCCCAACATAGCATGCCAGCTGTGATAATGAACAATGCAGTGTTGAATAGGTCTTGTGCAAAAGCCTCTGAACCACGAGGGACGATATTGAGCCAGATTTTTGCTTGTTTGCAAGAGTATCAATATGGCCATGTACAGTCTGACCTGCATCGACTGACTTGTTTTTGACCATCGATCCCCGTCAGCCTACACAAATCGCACTGACTGTGCAGCGGCTTGCTGAAAAATACTAATTTGCAACTGGCAGCAGAACATGACCCTCTAACCCTGCTCACTTTAAGAAACATGTAACAGTTGCAACACACACACACACACACACACACACACACACACACACACACACACACCTTTTTGGGCATGAGAAAGACATGCAAATATATGGATCTGTTCCTGTTTTGTTCATTATTCATCACAGGTACTTTTCTTCTAGCCAAGGAGGCAGAGGACCTCATTTTAGGTTGAAGTAATGAGGGCAAAACTCTACCTTTGGCTTTTTACACTCTGCCTAGCCCTCTTAAATACACACACACACACACACACACACACACACACACACACACACACACACACACACACACACACACACACACACAAAGTATGAACCCTGCCTGAGAATGCACAGAGGTGCTGTCTTGATTGATGGCAATTAGCATGCTGTAATGGTAACAGCTGTTTGGGGTGTCAGGAGGCTGCTACTGTACCTGACGCCCACCACACCATCTGCTGCCTGGAGGAGTGGGATGATGATGATGTGAGTGTGTGTATGGCAGAGAGAGAGTTTTAACGTGATACATTTTCAGAAAAGAAAAAAAAATTGACATCTAAATCCCACATGGAGGTGTGTCAGCAAAAGTGACGCTGAGATTGTGTGGTGAATCAGTGCACGCGTGCATGTACGTGTGTGTGTGTGTGTGTGTCTGTGTCTGTGTGTCTGGCAGCTTGTTAATTTTGAGCCCAGACCGTTGTAGCAGGCTGTTGGCTGTATTATTAATGATGCCATGTCCCCTCATATCTCCTAATGGCACTGCGAGTCCATCTGTACAGGACTTACTACACTTCCACACGGACACACACCATGACCCGAAACAACCCACTTGGTGAACGTGTTTAACCACAAGCATATGTGTGTGTGTGTGTGTGTGTGTGTGTGTGTGTCTGTGTGTGTGTCTGTGTGTGTGTGTGCCTGAATGCATGTGTGTATCTATAAACATAACTGTGGCTGTCCCTTCTGAGACTGTGGATCATTGAAGACTTGTCCATGTGTCCATCTGTTCACTGCAGGGTGGGCAAGTTCAAGTGGGTGTCTTCCTGCATATGTCACAGTCTGCCAGCCAAAGTCCACTGTAAGACACTCTGTTACCCTGGAGAGAGCTAGTTGGGTGGGTGGGTTGTTATGAAAGCATTAGTAGACTATGACACTGTGTGTGTGTGTGTGTGTGTGTGTGTGTGTGTGTGTGTGTGTGTGTGTGTGTGTTTTGTTACTTCCCATAGACTTTATCTGGAATTATCACTAACCTTGGCAGGAATCACCGTTCTCATGAGGACCAAAGACCACTAGTATTGCACCAAAATGTTATTTTTCAGTTCCCTCTTTGAACTGAAGTTTTGTTCAGGTTAGGGACTGGTGTAAATTGCTTATAATCAGTATAAGATCAGAAATCATTCATTAATCCCTTGTGGGAAATTGTTGGAATTCTCCATTTCACAGTAAAGATATAAGGAAGAAGTAACCTATAAAGGTATAGATAAAATAGAATAAAGAGAAATGAAACACAATCTCTTGCTTATAAGCAGTTAGGGTTTGGGTTAAGCTGTCCATGTGATTGGAGGCCAATCGTATGTATGGTGTGCGTGTACGCACGTGTGCATGTGTATGAGACAAACTATATGGCATTGCATAATGCAGTGCTGCCCTACAACCAGGTCCTAAATCCCATTCTAAAGAATTGTGTTGGGACTTCTGGCTTCTTTTTTCCACATTAAAAACTTGAAATATTAGGTAAAGTGTTTCCTCACATCATTTCATGAACACCCTTTAGTATTCGACAATGATAATCCGGCAAAGATCAGCCTGTCATCATGAACCTCACAAGTGAATATATCACTTGGCATCTCAAAACCATCTCACGCAGCCTTGTTTTGATGCCTTCAGATTGCTTTAAAGAAGCTTTTTTAGTTGCCTGTCAATGAAAAGACTTGCAGTTATCAAGCCACTTAAAAAAGATATCAGAATAACAGCTTCAGGTTCATATCAAACATTATGTGTACTTGCTAAATTACTAAGAAAATTGTCTTAAGACTGGCAAAAAAATTCAATACCGTGACATTTTCCCAGCAGGATTAAGGTCCCATCATACAAGGGAAAGACTGAATGGTTTTGATTATAGTAGTTTTGATTATATTCGAGTAAAGTCTCTGCATTTTTGTTCCTCGATCTTGCAGTGCATCAAAATATATTAACAGACAAAAAAACATTTGAACATTTGGCAGCTGGACAGTGGAACATCTCATAACAACATGTCTACTACTGTTGATGTAGCTTCATATTTTTCTGAAATGAAATACTGATTTCCAAGTATTATTGTACGTCAAGTTTTTAGTGTTTTTTTGTCCCCAACCTCAAACTTGAAAAAGACTGTGGCAAGCTACCGGGAATGTATGACACAAGTCAAATGACTTTTTCAAACTCAGTGTTTACTGTTCCTTTGCAAAACAAAAGGTATGAAATGATGCTGATTTCACTTTTATAGAAAATAAAGTTGATTTTTAAATAAATATTTAAAAATGAATATACTCCATTTCCATCCATTTTCTACTGCTTATCCTGTTAAGGGTCGCGGGGGTGGGGGGAGGGGGTGGAGCCTATCCCAGCAGCCTACAGGCAAGAGGCGGGGTTCACCCTGGACTGGTTGCCAGTTCATCGCAGGGCCAACACTTATAGACAGACAACCATTCACTCTCACAGCCACGCCTACGGTCATTTTGGGGTATCCAATCAGCCTCAGCCCCATTTGCATGTCTTTGGACTGTGGGAGGAAGCTGGGGTACCAGAGAGAACCTACGCAGGAACAGGGAGAACATGGAGACTCCACACAGAAAGATCCCGTGCTCCAGCCGGGACTCGAATCTGGAACCTTCTTGCTGTGAGGCGGCAGTGCTGACCACTGCACCACCGTGCTGCCAAAATGAATATAGTATAAAATCAAAAGCAATTATTTAATAAACTTACACAAAGAAAACACCGTCATTAGCTACATATTAGCACATTAACATCACTAGCTTTAATAAGATGCTCAATGCAACATTAACATGATGTTAGCATTTACAAGCATTAGTAATATTCAAATTAGCAATAACCTCTGCAACCAAAGGATCGGCAATCCTACCAATGGGATGCTTGTCACAGCAAGTTTTGTTTATTTGCAAGTTGTGTTTTTTTTATTTTTGCCATTCCATTTTCAAACGAAGGCAATTTTGATTTCACTTGCACAACTTTTACTTGTCATTGTATAGGTCTCCGATTGATCTACTTCCCTCATATGCCACAGTAAACCTGCCTTGTCATAATAAAAGCCACTCTTGATATTTGATTTGACAGTACATTTTATCTGAAATAACTTGAAAATATTTGCTAGTTGCCACAAATATATTCAAAAATAAAATATCTTGGAGCATGCCCCTTGACCCTAATTTTTGTATGTTTACAACCACTGACACCACCCCAGCTCAGTGTCTGATGCACTGGAAAGAATTAAGCTGAGCAGTATGCTTGTTGTGTGCAGTGTGTCTGGGAAAAAAAAAAAAAGCTTCTTGGCAGGAGCAGACTTGGACTGTGTCAGTTCCCTTTGAAGGCAGTGAGCCCAGACTGAGTCCTGAAAAGGAAACTAGACAAGCATCCATGCTTAGTGAGTGAGGTGTTGATCAAGCAACCTCCTCCTCCCCCTGATACTCCCATCTGTCCGTGAAAAGCTGCCACCCTTACGTCTAAGTCCACTACAGCATATGGCAGGTGGTGTGGTGGTGTGTGTTCTTGTGTTCGTGTTCATGTGCTCATTCATGTGCTGGAAAGATGAGGATAGTCTGAGGAAAGTCCACCTCCTGATAAATAGAGGAGTTTGATATAGTTTGATAGCAAAAGATCGACAATTTAACAAAATTTGACTCCCGAGCGTCGATTTTTTTTATGGTAGAGAATACAGGAAATTATTTTTATTTAAGAATTATTCAAAGAATGTTTATCATTCTAAGTTATGTGATAATGAGCTTAAAAGTCAACTTGGACAAAATGTACCAACCATCTTAAGGGTGTTTAGGGGTTGTTTAGATAATAAAATATCACATTATAAAACATTCTAGAAATGTAATAACAATGCAAATCTCAGTGCAGTGTTCTAAATATTTTTGCAGGTCTGAGATGGCAAGATTGGCTTTTTTCCTGCTGTTTATGGGACATATTAATCACCAGGGCATCATGTTTGCAATATTCTGACCAATCCCATGTTACATTCATTTTGTGTATCTTCAATGGCACCAAGCTCATGTTTTGATAAAGAAAAGAGAGAATTAACATGAGTGCTGCTGGTCTCTCTCAAACTAGTGCTCGTAAAAATTACCAAATGGAATCATGACCAAAAATGGCATAAAAATACAGGTCCAGGTATTCAATGTTGGTTTGAAAAAAAAACAAAAAAGCTCTATTTCAATGCAAATTAAAAACACACCAAGATGCATCGGCTTGCATCTTCTTCAAAGACACTTCATGAGTTTCTATACAATCTTTGGACAAAACTCTGCAAAGCTTAAAGAAATACTTTACCTAAAGAGTATTTTTTTAAGCTTTATGTACTCACAAAGATTGGGCCCTCAAAAATATTATCCTCCCTTCACTCCACAATGTAAGGACTTGTCACTTCTGTTATCAATGGCAAGATTTCCAAAAATTTTCAAGGCCTCATGCAGTCTTCTGTCATGAAAATGAATGTTTGGTTCTGGTCAATTCATAAACCGACAGCAAATGTATATTTGATGAATAAAAAGTGACAGTGTGAAGCTTAAAAAAAGACAGAATGTGACACACATTCTTTCTTGTGCATTATTGGCATCGTGGACATATTGCAAGCCTTGTTTTTAGTTTTCTCAGTCGTTTCTCTCTGCAGGGACTAGATGAGATATCTATTAGAACATACGCAGAGTGCCACATTAAAGTGGGAGATGACTGGAGCTCAAGGATTATCTTAAAAAGACTGTTTTGTGGAAGAAATCACTTACACAGCCTTCTACAGAATGATTAATTACAGCATGGAAATAATCATCTCTTTTCAACTGAGTACTTTTTTGTTTTACACTTTCGTTACTATGCAGTTTCCAACTCCTCCTTGGTTTTGAATCATACAAACATGTGAGGGAGTTATTGCTAAAAAGCAATTTCCAGTAACAATTCTCATTTTCTACATTGGCATAATCTGCATTTATTGATAATATTCAAATATTGGTTTCAGGGCCATTTTTCGAGGGGACAGCGCTTGTTAAGAGATGTAGGGAGGTGTGTGAATTAAAATGCACATGTGGCTTCAAAGCCTGTAGGTGCAATTTAATTTTTAATGTGTTTACAAGTTATTGCACAAGCACCAAATGTTGTGGATGCAGTTTCTGTTAATGAGGTTTGGGCTGGGGCTGTTTAGAGTCCCTACAAGGCCTGAGATACAATAATGTGTGTGTGTGTATTTTTATGTGTGTCTATAGATACATCAACCGAAGATGCCAGGCTACTGCTGTTTACTGGTTCCATTCAGTACAAAAGTGTTCATTTTTGTCTCTCATTACAAGCATCAACTGGATTAGTCATGGCGTTGCGTGAGTGTGAAGCCATGTTATTTGTACAGCTGACGTGGTCAGTTACCTGTCACAGAGAGGAAAAAGAACTAGCGTGTTTAAGTCGGATGACTTTATATGATAGATACAATAAATCTTTAGAAAGAGTAAATGAAAAAAGTACATCATCCAACAACAAACACATTTAAACTTAGAACAGCTATCTTTGATGTATAAAACTTAAATTTGATTTATTTATTTCTTTAATATGCATATTTTCAGCTGCCAGTAACTGCCACGGACATCCGCTGAATGAAGCATACGCATCCTCTTACCTGTCTTCCCTTTCCACTAGTGAAAGAATAACACGCAATTGTGCATAAAATCCATCAAGGTATGTAGGAGATAAAGATTATGTAAAAATAAATAATCAAAATGGGGTGGCAAAATTTTATAACTCTCATTGTCAGCTATTTTTACTAGATAATGTATCTATAATTCATTATTTACTTCATTCTATTCCCCATGATATCAAGATGTTTGCTTTAATTGTCTGGATGAAAGTCACTCTTACTTGTTACTTGGCTCATCTTCGAACAAGTCTGTGTGTCCTATCTAATATTTGGATAAAGGACAAGGGATTTCGCATGACCCATTTCTTATTTCTTCAGGGTGGAATTCCCGCCAGATTTTATCAGAGTCAACATTCACTTCCCCAGCCATGCTGTGCCCATAAAAAGTCAAACAGCTAAAATAATGGAAGAACTCGCTCTGTCATATGGTTTAAGTTATTTTAGTGAGCTGTCTGAGGTGCTGCAGGGGGGTCACAGTGGGAGGTTGAAGGGCCTCAGCGAAGTCTCAAATGTCAAAAGTTAAGCAAACACAGGTGAATGTGTCTGCAAGAGCCTTGCTAACCAACTTTCCAGCCTTGTGTGTGTGTGTCTGTGTGTCTGTGTGTAGGTGCAGGGACAGGCTCAGAAAGTAACGCACTGAGTGAGTTGTCACATTCTTCCACCCAGCTGATGCAGAGCTGTCATCTGCATCTGTATTGGAACTTTGAAAAGCACATTCCAACTTTCAGCAAATGCACATATATGTTGTCACACCTGCAAAAATGCACACACGTGAACACACACACACCATCAAACCCAGCCTTCGAGTGTGGCTCACAAAGGCTCGACCTCCTGTTGCTTTCCCTTACACTCCCCTCATCTTTTTTGCTTCATTCTAATTCCTTCATCTGCCACGCCTTTCACCCAGCAACCGTCGCCTCCTCACATCCCCCCAACACCTCATCCTCCCTCTGCCTTTCATCAGCAAACTGTCAGGTGAACCTTTGAAGGTGTGTGTGGGGCAAAGAGGGCTGAGGAATCGGCTCAACCTGACACAATCCATCCCAGAATCATTAAAAGTAAGGCAACGCCACTTCCTCGGCTCTCCATTTAATGAGACATTCCTGTATACTTTGTCAACAGACTACAAAGAGTGCTTGAAAGTGAAGGGCAGATGTATAGTGTACGGGGTCATGCGTTGCTACGGGTTGTTTCTTTAACTCTCCAAAGACGACTTCTGTGGTCGTTTGAGGATCCTCAGATGTAGTTTAGAGTGGGTCAAATGGAGTGTAAGCTCAACGCACTTTGCCTGGATAATCAGTTTGATGGAATAGGTACTCAACTCTTCAGGTCTGGGAAAAAATAAGGTAATAGCACCTTTATGACAACCTCCTGGATTTATTCCCACCATCCACCTTTTCAGAAATGAAGACATGTAAGACAGAGGGGGAGTGTGAACTGGAGGGAGGAGGAAGGAAAATACAACAATGCAACAATCTAAAAGAGTGATAGTGTTCCTGTCCTTTTAAAAAACAAGTGCATCACTGAATAAATCAGTCTCAGGCTAATAAAGCTGTCATCAGTTTGATTTTCCTGAGGAAGAAGAAAGGCAGGAAAAGGAGAAAACAAAATATGACCCCATCAGCGTTATCTCTTTATTTTATTATTTCCACAGAGGTCACTGAGAACACTCATTTTTCCTCCGACCTTTCCTACACAGCTTTTTTTCTTAGGCTATTATTCTGACTGTAAATCAGAAAATAGAAGGTTTTAAACTTGTCTACATGAAGCAGCTCACAAGAACACTGAGAGCTTATACAGGGAGAGGGGTTGCACAAAAACACATTTTACGACCCAATAAGCACCATACAGCAATTCTGCATATTAATGGCCTTAAGGGGAGTTTCACTGGGCTACTAGCGACCGAAACATAAACCAGGGAGTAATTTCTTTGGCATATTTTCACTGGCAGGATGTATCTTTGATGCTTGATATATCTATCCATTAATCAGTGGAAAGCCCTGGCGTTACTTCTTACAAGGAAATGAGCAGCAGCCACAAAACATAGCGCGAGTTCATGAAATCCTCAGGACAAGACAGGATTTTGGGGTGTTTAGGCTTGTCCAGGAGCTTTAGTTTAAAGTGCTGTACAGTTATTAAACACATAGAAGATGAATGGGTCCCATTTTAGCATGAAGTCAGCCCCAGCAAATTTTAAAATGGTCCAGACTTCCCATCAGATCAATTGTCATTTAGTATGCAGTTTGAGCAGAGTCACGGTGCTTAATTAAAAGTTTCAGCTCCCAGACAATTAGATTGGATTTTCAGTATGTCAGAAATCTTTGTCAGAAATATTGCAGTATGGGTAGTTCCATGGTCCAGTTTCTCACAAGCCAAACAGTCCCCACTCAAATGCTCAACTACAAAAACAAAACAAAACCAAAACAATAATTATGGAGCAGACGAGGTGGACAGACCTCAGAGAGTCCAGAGTACGCACGTATGCTCATTGTTTCAGTGCACATTAAAAAGGATTGCAACAGCCACACTGCAACGCATGCATCTCTCTGTTCAAATAGACAGAGAAATTACCAGCAATACCGATATCATATCAGCAACATTCACTGTAGATTCCATATTTTTATATCTTTCAAAATAAGAGCTCTCACAAGCAGGTTTGTTTTAAGAATTCATTCATTTCAAGTTATGTGAGGGATCCTGTATGGAAACATATGATATTTTAACTAGTTCAGGGTTTCATTTTTGAAGAAATTATACAGTCAAACCAGAGACCTGATGGCGTCAGACTGTGTTACAGTCTTGCCAAAGACTGTCCTTTGGAGAGCAGTCAATAAAGCTGGCTCGTGGAAAGAATAGAGCAGGAATTTGAGATTGCCTTGCAATTTCTGCTTGATTTAGCAGATGTGCATGATATTGTCCAGTATGTGATTGATAAAAACAGTTTGTGTGTTGTCACAACTTTGTTCCTCCAGTTCTGTGTAGTTTAAGTCTTTCCTTTCTTTTACTCTCCCTTTTCCTCTCTCTCTCTCTCTCTCTCTCTCTCTCTCTCATAAACTCTCTTTAAAAAGCAGTTCAGGTGAATCTACCTGGTGGAAAACACTGAGACCAATATTGAATGTCTCTCACTGAGATCGTCACCAGAGGTGTAGTATGGCTCCACTTCTGAAGTACTAAAGCAAACACTCTGTCACAATTGTTCGTAGGACTTTTACGCTTCAGCCCTTACCCATAAATTACTAGACATGTAGTTTGGAACTGCAAAAAAGCTTGACACAACTGTTTTCATACTTTTATATTCTTTTCCTTTCGTTATAAGTGTTTTTCAACGTTGGTAGTAACTAAGATGCGGCAAACACTCCTCAGATTAACGTCTAATTACCTCTTGCCCAAAGACAAATTGCAGCAGACATTGTTTGTTCAAATGCTTAAGACAACCAATGCTCACGTTCACCTGTCGAGTCGCTCTCCATGCCATGTGAATTATGAATCCCGCTCATCAGCAACAAAGACAGAAGTAGAGTGCCTCTGTAAAAGAATCCCCTCAGGGTGAAAGTCAGTGGAGATGGATGTATCAACAAAGCATACTTTAACTCAGGAGACAGCTGTTAGTTTAATCATGACCATAACTAATTTGATTTATTGATTCAAATGAAAGACGTGACGATCTGTCAATGTGAATACTGCATTGGCTAGCAAATAGTTCTCAGATCCTGTTTACACTTGATGGGTTTCTTGTTGTGCATCTACGACCCCATGAAGAAGCATTGTGAATTACTTGACAAGGTGTTGCTGAGGTTGTTTGACCACATACGGTAGAACAACAACAAAAAAAGAGAGATCAATGTAGGATGTGGTGGTTGTTATGTTGACAGAATTTAAATAATGAAGGCAGCACTGTTATACATGATTATCTTGCAAGACCACACACAAATCCATCATGCCAGGCTTCAAGTCATGTGCTTGTGTCCACACTAAAAGTAGTGTGGCCAATCTCACCAACAGTGACAACAGTGAGACCAATGTCCATGGAAAAAGACTCCAGACAACAATCATGGCTCCTGAAGAGGTTTATGTCATTTGAGAACTGGATACAAGTTCTTCTTTAAATGAAGAGTAAAAAAAAAAAAAAAAAAAAAATGACTGAAAGCTTTTCATCTTGAAAAGATCTTTTTGCTCTTTTTGACCAACTGGCTTCAGCTCCAACATCAGTTTATTGATCTGACTGGTTAAGTTAGCCAGTGGTCAGTGATGAAAGCCAGGGTGTTCATCCAGTTATGTGCCAAGTATCTTGGCCCGTCTGCCCTTCTTTGTATTTGGCTGTTCAGCCCAGAAACCAACCGGTGACCATGTCGAAGTGTCCTTGAGCAAGGTACTGAACCCATAATTGCTCATCACACATCAGTGTGTGTGTTTGTGTGTGTGTGTGTGTGTGTGTGTGTGTGTGTGTGTGTGTGTGTGTGTGTGTGTGTGTGTGAGTGAATGGGTGAATGAGATGACACCGTAAAGCAGTTTGAGTGCCGCTAAGGTAGAAAGGTTCAATATAAAAATGAGTCCCTGAGTTCCATGAGTTACTCGGTGGATGGAGCACAAAGTGAAACCAGTCTGGGCAGGGATGATATACTTATCTCCTGTTTTGATTCATATTGTAATTCTTTAATGTTATTCAAAATCGATTGTGGCTCATATATCATAATTTCTTGACTTTATGTTGTTTTCTTAATACTAGACCATTCAGACAAGTTGATAAACTGAATCATTCAAGACGACGTTTAAATATTCAGTCAAAATTCAATTTTCACTTGAGATAAATGTGAGCCATGGACTGCAACTACAAATGGTGGAAAATATAGACCTAGTTTAGATCCTTTTTGTAGAAAACAGAACTGGCAATTACATATTTTAGTTGTTCCTGCTGTTACTAAAAATGCCAATAAAAAGAACCTTGCAGAAAACAAGAAATTGAATAATTCCTCAATTTGAGTCTCACGACATTGATTTCAGAATAAGAAATCAATTCACACTTAGAAAAAAAATCACAATAGTAAAGTGGATCGATTTTTTTCTTCCACCCTTAGAAATAAGATGCTTATCTCTGATTGGCCAGAAGGTGTCTGTTCATGAGGGTATTGCTAGGAAAGTGGAAGAAAATATCATCAGTTGGCAGATGTAACTTGAGAAAGAGCGCCAATCACTGTAGTGTCATGTTAAAACAAAATCAACTGCCAAGTGTGACCTGAAAAACCTAGAGCGGTCCACTTGTGCTCAAATCACCAAAGGTGGTGTTACAGCAGAGGTATCTGTGCACATGTGCACACAAGTAAAATGCATGTGCAGGAGAAAGAGTCATTTGGCCCTTACCCTGGAGATTGTGGGTGATTTGAGACTTTGTGTGTGGCTGCACACACATCCACACAGAGGCAGTGTGACCCTGAGCGTGTTAACCTGAACATGGACATTCCAGTGGGACTGCAAGACATGAGGGGTCAGAACACTACATGCAGAGGTTGGCCCACAATTCCTACAATTGTTGGTGGTGTGTGTGTGTGTGTGTGTGTGTGTGTGTGTGTGTGTGTGTGTGTGTGTGTGTGTGTAAAGGATAAAAGTTAAGGAAGTGGTAGAGACATACAAAGAAAAAAATACTGTTAACCTTCCGTTGGATAAACATCGACAGAATACATGAATAAAAAAGAGAAATGTGATCTCACAGGTGGTGGAATTTGCTTATCATACTAAATGAAGTCACACATTCAAGCATTCAAGCTGGTCCATCCTTCCCACAGTTGCAGCGCAATGCACATGTAATGTGTTTGTGGCCATCGTTTATAACAACCACTGCATTCATGGTGCATTCAGGAACCATTAACCAGAATGAAAATTCATGTTTTTTTATGGATACCCAATGCCATTTTTATAAATTCATTATCTACTTGGAATCATAATTCAATTCCCAAATTTAAGTATTACCTCATTAATTTTGCAGTGCTATCAGGGACAATGTTAAGGTACTCTGAAGCAAGTTCCCTGCTGTCAAACAGCTTAACTCTCTGCTTGCTATCCTCTTTCTCTCCTCCAGCCCTCTTTTTGCAGGGTTGGATTTAGTATTCTGGTCCAGTTCTTCCTATCCCTCATGCTGTGGCTGGGAAATGACGTGTGTGTAGGTTTCAATGTGTGTTTGGACGTATGTGTGTCAAAGGTGTTTGTATGTGTGAAATGAGCCTTCCGGTTTCAATTTGCCATTTATGGATGGACGCTGGAAACCCAGGGGAGATGGAGGCCGGACTACCTCCAATATCCAGGGACAGAGCCTCATCATTTTCAGAGAGGGTAAGGATACATTTGAGTTGGGTGGTCAGGCTGATGGGTGTAGGGTCTCCTGCTGGGTGCATTAACCCACCTCTGCGGGATTTTTTAGACTGCTGCCCCTAGAGGAGATGGCTGTGTGAACAGCCTGCAGCGACATCCACTCAGCCATGGCTGACTTGCTAAGCTCCAACTGTGGGGTGCAATGGGATGAAGAAATGATGGACATGAAAGGTCTAATGACACAGAGAAAAAGAATGGTCAGCTTTGTATGTTTTTAAGCTTAATGCACAGCGCACCACACACACCCAAAGCTTTTGGGAACAGGAGCTGGGAGGACCTATAGACCTTGTCAAAGAAAAGATGTCTGTGTGTTACTCATGAAAGCATGAAATGATCTTAGATTTCTAGTTCCTCTTTTCTCATCATCCAACTACGTCTTTCCCCTTTGAAACCAATTTATTGGGATTTCATTGTAAATGAATGAATGAATTCTTTTTTTCTTTTTTTGGATCCTGGTTTTGGTTGAATGTATGTCTGTACGGCAACATTTAAAGCCATACTGCCCCTAAAAAGTCACAAAACCTATTCATGAGCAAAGACTAAGTACATTTTTTTTAGGTGAAATATCAGTTTAAATTCATGAAACTTAGACATAAAGTACACTTGATCTGACCTGGAGCACACAACCTGACATTCCTTTGTCTATCCTGTCCCTTATCATGACCCCAACATTCAATATGATGTGGGAACAAAGCATCACAGTGAATCGAAATGAAAACAAGAGGCAGTCATTCAGATGTTACCCTAACATTGAATTTTCATCATTTGATATCATCAGCATCTGAAAATTTGAATAGAATACAAAGTTCTTGTGGCGACATTAATTTTCATTGAACCTTCTAAAGAGGTCTTTACTGAATGATGTGACGTGCAAATGCCTTTTAAAATACCACGATACAATGAGAGACCAAGATTTCACAGAAATCATTTTTTTAAGCATAAAAGTACAAACAATAGTATTCAGAGAGCACTGACAAAAAAGGCCTTAAGCTGGAACAAAACAGGCTGCTCACTGAAATGGATCATTTAGCTTTCTAGCGGTAATTTCAATAGAACATGATTAATCTCCTCAGACCCCATTTGAGGATGTCATTATCAGTAAAGTAGCGCAGGAATGTGTCACACTGACCTGCATTTCTCTTTTGATGATTACAGACATACTGAGGCATATCCAGTGGGATGGAATGATATTATAAATGGTATCAAACATTACATTCATTTGACAGTTCATGTCAGCCACACAGTCAATGTGTCACTCTCCATCGAGCAAGTCATTTGCAGTGAAGGTAGAATGTTGGCTAATATGCTCCATTAATTCCAGAAAACAACAGATAAACTCTTGCATTTATCCTCACAGCTTGTCTCTGTGCCCGCATCCAGGACTTGAGGTTGCTCTTCAGCCTCAAACATCTCGGACCCCTATTGAGCATATGCACTCTTAACCCCCCCCCTTACAGGCCACAAAGAAAACTGCTTACAAATGCTAGTATATTGGCAGTCATCATTAAATACTCAAGACACGCAGCAAGAAGACAGATTGGAAAGGTACAGCGGTCCATTGTTTAGAGCAGGGCTGGCCATGAACCAGTCTGCCATCCAGTCCCCCATCAAGCTGGCTTGCTCTCCCTGCCTCCCCTTCCAGAAGCTTCCTTCTTCAGCTGTTATTAACATTTCCATGTTTCCCACATTTTGCATTGTAAACTGTTTTCTTGTCTGTAACAACATCTACTGCACGTCTGTCTGTCCTGGTGAGGGATCCCTCCTCTGTTGGTCACCCTGAGGTTTCTCAGATTTTTCCCTGTTAAAGGTTTTCTATGGAGTTTTTCCTCAGTCAATGTGAGGGTCTAAGGGCAGAGGATGTTGTTATGATGCCATGAAGCCCTTTGAGACAAACTGGTGGTGGTGAAAACGGGCTCTACAAATAAAACTGCCTTGCCTTGCCTTGGCTTGGCCAACATGGGGTGAAATTTGCCCCACCATAAGGTTTGATTGGGCCCTAAACTACATAAGTAACAATAATGGCCCTAATTATAAAAATGCATAACACATCAACAACATTATGTTAATGTAGTTTTTTTTTTTCACTTTGCATGGTCTGTCAATGATTCCTACGCTCAGATCTGTGCCAGTATCTATGTTCCATTTATGAAGGAGGACCATTGTGTTTTTTGGCTTTTGACCAAACATTTAGTTTTGCTCTCTATGGAAAAAAACTCTGGGCTTCCCATACAAGTGGATAGGATTAATGTTTTTTTTCTTTTAAAAAGATGTCCTTTTCCCTTGCACGTTCCAGGATATTACGGCATATAATGTTGTGAGCAGTTTCACAGCTGTCAATCTAAATTACCTTCAAGTTAAAAATTAGAGGTTGGATCTTGTTTTCAAATTCTGGGGTCACAAAAAAGTGATATAATCATAGAATGTATTTGCCGGCTCAAGGCACCAATTTTTGAGTACTAGACAATTTTTGGGTGAAGTATTGCTTCAGTGTCAGAAAGTTCAAGAGCTCAGTTAGAAACCTCCAAAGCAAACACTGATTTGATAAAAATTAAGTGACATGATGGAGGAAAAATGGAGGCGATTCACAATAAAATACACAGTGACTTTGAGTGGTAGGCTCAGAATAGTATTTTATCAGTCTTCGCAGATTAGATATTGCATAGAATGTTAAAACACGGGTGTAAACATCTCTGATGAGCCCTACCTGTTAGATCAGCTGTAGTAGACAGTGGCTGGGATGTAGAAGAGATGTCACGAATGGCCGTCAGACTGTCAGCATCTCCCTGTGTCTGTCTCCGTCTGATTGAGAGTTACACACACACACACACACACACACACACACACACACACACACACACACACACAAACACAAAGGAAGGTGGTTTCAAGGCATCCGTCATCACTCATCAACACACATGATCTTCAAAATTACACACAGACACTGGGAGCTGCAAAAAACAGACAGTGGGGGAGCTGTGGATTCATTGCCTTGCTCGAGGGCAACTTGATGGCAGTAGATTTCCCGTGAGCCTTAGCTGTGGTCAATGCTCTAACCTTTGTGGAGGTGGCTGTCAATATGCAATGGTGATTACTGTCTGTCAATAGAAGGTTAGGCCTTACAGAAACATATGGAGGAGAAGTATAGAGGACACACATTTAATAGCAATGACAAGATACAAAGGTGACCCCCAACCCCATCTTCCTCAGATCATACAGCCCTTAGCATCTCAGTATTTGACGATTTGTCTCTCTCTGTATCCTCTTGGTCAGCATTATATAACTGCTTAGAAAGTCAAAAATGTTGATAAGTATTGAAATGCAGATGTGGCCGATCCTGAAAAATCTATTCTTCTATTGGACAATTTTCTACCCAGCACACTCTTTGTGCTATTTTGGTTCAATACTGTTTTGGGGCTTTGAGTGGAATCAAATTGTTATCAGCGCATATGTTGTTTTTCACAGGGTTAATTTTCCCACTTTAATAATGTATTTTTATAGGCTTATTTTAATTAAAGGAAACAAACGTGCTTAGAACCACAGCAAAGATAGAGTTCGCCTTTGGAAATATTAAGGGATGAAGGCAGGGATCATAATAAATGGGAGAGAAATCAAATCAAGGAAATACTTTGACTGAGTCTAATAAAATATTAATTACTCTCAAACATTCATCATCTGTAGACTTTCGATCATTTACCATCATAAGACAGAAACTGTGTTTGCTC
Organism: Aulostomus chinensis; assembly: GCF_037954235.1. Lineage (NCBI taxonomy): Eukaryota > Metazoa > Chordata > Actinopteri > Syngnathiformes > Aulostomidae > Aulostomus > Aulostomus chinensis. Next base: position 1,953,642 of record NC_141342.1, on the reverse strand, counting down.
AAAAATAATTATGACTTGGCTGCAGACCTCCGGGCAGATGGAAATCTGCAGAAACACTGGCAGCCACCACCAGCATATCGTGGACACAAAAGTCATCATTGATGCGCCAGTCCTGCAGTGAGCTACTGAAGCTGCATTTTATTTGCTGGGTAAGATGAGAACTTCATCTGTATTGAGGCAGCTCGCAGAGATTGTGCTGTTAGGGAAAATATTCAGCTTTTTATTTAGATTATTGACTGCTTTACTCTTTTTAAAAGTATGTTGTTAAAAACTGACAAAAAAGTACCCATGAGTCACAACAGAGTAAAGGACATCATGGGTCCATGATGCACTGGGGGTTAGAATTTGACAGTCAAATAGTTGGCAAATAAATCATAATCAAATCATGCACCTATGCATAAATGACCCAAAAGTGCTCGTCCTGGGCCTTTATCACATTAGGAGTGTAGCACATCTCCAAGAGGAAAAAAGCCAGACAATTATTTGAAACAATAATTCCAGGTTCTGGTAAGATTTTATTCTTGTCATCCATCCATCCATCCATTTTCTATACTGCTTATCCAGCAAGGGTTGCAGAGGGGCTGGAGCCTATCCCAGCTGACTTCAAGTGAGAGGCAGGCTACACCCTGTGTGGGTCACCAGTCCATCACAAACACATATAGACAGACAACCATTCACACTCACAGCATCTACGGCCCATTTAGACTAACAGATTAACCTAATTTGCACGTCTTTGGACTGTGGGAGGAAGCCAGAGTACCTGGAGAGAACCCACACAGGGAGACTCCATACAGAAAGACCCTGGGCTCGAAACCGGGGCTTGAACTCGGAACCTTCTTGCGATGAGGCAACAGTGATCACAACGCTGTGCTGCCCCTCATTGTCATCTAAGTTAGAAAAATATGTTTAAAATGAAACATGAGACATTAATGTACTCATCCACTTGTAATCAAAGTCAAATGACCTTATTGTCAAAGATTTTCATCTGTATTTATGTCACCCATTAATATAATTTATTGCTTCATGAAAGGGCAGGCTCGAAATATCTGGTAAAAGATCTTGATGTAGCAAAACTATCATGGCTCTGAGAACTCAACACACTGCATTATACAAAAACACATGCATACAGAAAAAAACACAAATAAGCCTTTAGAACAGATGCTAGGAAGCATCTAACTTACGTCCAGTTGACCAGATTTTACTTCGCTTCGATCTATGCTAGGAAGCGTTGCTCTATTGTCACAACGCGTGTTTAACATAGCATTCATAGTTGCTGCTTTTATGTGTTTCCAATAGCCATCAGCATGGACACTTCTCCAGTGTCTACCCATCCTGCCTCATCAAGCCTGGGACACATAAACAAGTCACTGCGCTGTGTGAGGTAGAAATGTCACAGTATTTGGTAGTAATAACCCGGTTTTGTGGAGGGAACTTTATCCATTTTGCTGTGCCAGTGTTGAAGATCTCAGTAGAAAAAAACAAAAAACATTCTGTTTACTTTGTATTTTTAATTGCCACGAACAGCTCAAGTCTAGGATACAGCAAACATGCATTTGCAAACTAACATCATGACTGGCCACGCTTGGTATATGAAACACTTTCCATGGTGGGCAAACATCCATGGATGTCCCTGTGCAACCACACTTGTTTTGAACATATTTGTTTTATAGCTATATAAGAATTCCCTGAAAAAAATAAGGTCAGCCTTATTACATCATCAAATCTTCATCAAAACATTTCAGGATGTAGGTTGCCCATAGCTAGCTAGCTAGAAGGTTGTTGTTGTTTCATATAATGAAGGAGAGTTTGAAAAGCACCCAGAATGAGGATTAGAGAGCAGAGAATTCTGACTGAAATAACATACTTAACACCCTACTCATTCAGTCTAAATTTTAATTGCCAGCTCCTAGTTTCCTCCCGAGGTCACAGTTCTTCCTGATTTCTCACAATTTATGACAGCCTTTCCCTTGGTTGTTATCCTAACCACTTTCTGCGACTGTTTCTACCTGGACGAGAGTGTAGGTTCGCCACGCTACTATTTCCTCCCAGTCAGCTAAGCACCACGGATTCATGTACACATGTAAACCATAGATAGCACAAAGAAAAAAATAAGTACTCATGCGAACTCAAGAAGTCTTAGAAATGAGAATTAAACTTTGGAAAGTTGTAAAGCAATGTTGTATGCGCTTTTTTGCTCAGTTGATTCTACCATTGAGCAGGGAGGGGGTGGCAGAACAACCAGCCCAGTCAGGACCTCAAGGCTGCTTAGCAAAGGTAGACCTGATGAGGTTTTTTATACACTGTAGAAAACTGTTCTGTTGACTCAGATATTGCCTAGCAGTACTGTACTGACGCAGGAGAACAGAGGCAGCTCAGATCATGAAAGATAAGCTGAGTATTATACATTTTGATGTTACTTTCATTCTTTAACAGTCACAAAAATAAATAAAACCTCTGAAACAGTATGTTTTGTTGGAGAATCAGAAAACTGCAATAAAGTTGCCCTTTTGTTCACTTGTAGAATTTTTTTCAGACTGCTGCAGGAAGCTGTGGACCCAAATGCCGTGGCAAGGAGGCAATGACATGGGAAACAAAACTTTAGCAAATTGAGGAACGATACATATTTTGTCAAAACTGCATCTCTCCTGATACCTTCTGTTTGCAGTACTCTCATGTTTTAATGTTGTAATTTGCAAAAAAAATAAAAAATACTGCTATAAAAAAATAACCCCTGGAATTTTCATTTAAGTCTTTGTTTAGTCTTAAATTGAATTAAGCCAAAGGCAAAAATACAAGTTTTCAACGATGACACACTCCAAATTCAACGATGATTTAGTTTGTCACATTAGGGGATGTTTTCTCTTAGGAATGCAAGATATGTTGTCTTTACTTTTATGAAACAGATTTTCTCCAGCTTGACGTCCCTCTTAATTGAATTAATCACTGGAGACATGTAAGCTATTGATTTTTTTTTTCAAACATGCTATTAAAGGTAGCATGAATAAAAGTGCCGCTCCCTCTCCCCCTCAAAGCAGGAGGCTGTTCCCATTGACTGTGGGTCTGCTAGAAGTTCCTGCCTGATAAAAGGATGGCTTTCCTTGCTGCTGGCCCCCTGACCACAGGGAACTGTTGGGTGTCAGTCATTTGAAAGGGTGTGGTTCTAGACCTGCTCTAAATGTGTCCTGACAGGACTTCTGTTGAGATTTGGAGCAATACAAATAAAACTGACCTGAGTTGACTTGAAATGTTCATAATTTGGACATGGGATTAGGTGCAATTGGGGGCGGCACAGTGGTGCAGTGGTTAGCACTGTCGCCTCACAGCAAGAATGTTCCAGGTTTGAGCCTCGGGTCTTTCTGTGGGACGTTTGAATGTTTTCCCTGCACCTGCATGGGTTCTCTCTGGGTACTCCGGCTTTCTCCCACAGTCCAAAAACATGCAAATTAGGTTCATTGGCAACTGTGGTGAATGGTTGTTTGTTTACATGTGTTGGACATGCACTGGTTTGGCAACCTGTTTAGGGTGAACCCTCTTGCCCAAAGGGATAGGCTCCAGCCCCCCCACGACCTTTGACGTATAAGCGGTCTAGAAAATGGATGGATGGATGGATTAAGTGTAATTGTTCAAATGATAAAAAATGAATGGAATGTAAACCAACCCTGAACAAATAACTAGCCATGCAACCATGAAGACATGTATACAAGTTATGTCCCTTTTCTTTTTCTTGGGAAGTTTTCTCTTTACATTGAAGCCTGATAATAGTTCATTTCAACAAAAGCTTTTGTTTATTTATTTAGTTGTTCGTTAAGAGGCTTCCTTTCACAGATCACAGCGATGCAATTATCGCTGCTGCAAGTTGCCAGTGGATTTTTATGAACAGTGAACATGAAGCAAGTTAAATGAAGGTTTACCTTCTCATTTTCTGTAACACATACAACACATACAAAATTCTACTCTGTCATGAACTCTAAATACATGCATATGGTAGAATAGCAGTAGTATCTTTGTAGGCACAAGGAAATACAACATAGTAATTCTTGTTATACAGGGTACACTGGAGTACAAAAATAAAAAATAAAAAAAACTTTCTCAGGAAACTATGAAAAAACTCTGGTCAAGACTCAAAGTAGCTTTGACCTCTCAATACATGAAAGCAGATCAAATCAGACTGGGACTGCAGATGCTCTGCTTTTGCTTGTTGAAAATTGCGTCTGACTTGCAGCAGCAAGACTCATAAATTACATTGTTGCTTTATGTCACCACCTTCCAGTGAAAACAACTCGTAACCTGTTATGTTGTTGCCAGTGGTCCAAACATACAGTAGCTTTGACTCCAACATATGTCCCTTTTTTCCCCTCTTCTAGTCCACCTTGGACCTCCCAATACTCCTCACTTCCCTCTGTCTGGCTTCTAATTTGAGTATCTATTTTTTCCCCTCTCTTTTTTTTCACTCCTGCTTCATGTCTATTCCTCCTTGACTCCTCATCCTTCATTTCTCTTCCTGCTCTGTAGTTTATTTAAAGAGGATGAAGGGATCAGATCACTGATGCAGAAAGAAACATAGTGGCATTCCCTTGAACTGAGACACTACAGGCTTGTTCCACATTTGATCTATAGCTGTTGGCAAGGCCAAATCTCCTCATCCTGACTGCAGGACAGACAATTGGGATTAAAATGTGTATAGAAAAAATGGAAAATGGAAGAAAAAAAAAAGCTCTATGATTACTTAACTTTTCCTACACAATGAAGTTATTTCCCTTGCTAGCCCTGTGTTGTGCTGAATTTGAGAAAGTAATTTGAAAAAGTAACACTCTTTTTACAGTAATTACAATACCTTTATTTTGTCCAAAATGCTCAATGAAGCTGGAAGCCATCAAAAACAGATGGCCTGAAACTTTAAGTATAATGTGTGTAACAGTAAAGCTCCCCAAAGTACTGACCTAGTACCTCATGTACCACCCTCGTGAAACCCCTCTCTAGGTTTATATTCAGATGTATCAAGAGTAAAATGACCATCAACACCAACTATGGCCCACCTATGGTCGGGCGTACGCCCAGTATCAAATGCTTTTGGTCCACTGGTGACACTTGTGAAATCAGTCACTCCTTAAAGTGTTTGGTGCATCTTAAGACACTTGCTCTTTTTTGAAATGGATCCACATAAATCCAATTAGAGAAGTGGATATAAAATCCTGCACAAAAGAATGAAAAACAAAATACTGCTAATACAACGGCAGCTTTTGCCGTCTTAGAGAATGTGAAAACATGTATGTAGAGATCAAAAATATTTTGACCCATGACAGTGACAAGTACATCAGCTGTTTCAGACTTCTTTGATTAGTCCAACTTATCTGGCGTCTAGTTTTGGGGAGGCATGTGGTGAGGAGCCTTTTCTGTATCATGTACTGACCATGCTGGGTTTCTTAGTGACAGACTTCTCTGGACTGCATTTGTTATCCAAGAACTGCACAAAATAAGCAGAATGGATGGGAACATCCACATGTCAGCCAAGTACATAAAGTTTACCAGGCCAACATAAAAGCACAACTGACCAATTGAGAAGACCCACCCACGAACTCAAACAAGCCAGTCAGGGTTTGTAGCTGCTATGCAATACACTTGGACATCGAACGGTGACTTTGCAGTTATTAACTGCACATACATTTCAATAAAATCACCATCTGAGGATGACTTTGCATGCTAAAAGAAAACATTGTCATTCCATCAACACACAAATATGCAATGCACAAACGCAGTTGACAAATAGTGCAGCAAGTTGGTTTGGATCAACCCAGGAACTTAACAAACTTGCAAACTAGCAGGATGCATGATGGGTGGCTTTTTGTGACTTTGTTAATTAAAAGAGATTTTAAATAATTCCTCTGAAATGCTTGGAGTTTGTGTGCCCCTTAATATTATACTTTATCATCTCCATGTTACTTGCTGATAGAGACATCATACTCCACAGTTGAAAGACCTGTCAAGAACTGAATAAACTGTCCATCAGCGAGTCATCACACATAGACACACGTTCATCTGTTACTGGCTTTTTCTCAACTATGTTTTGTCTATGAGACATAGTGATTGTTCTGGCTTCCCAGATATATAGCGTTGCAGACAGGAAGCAGTCACAGTCGGTTTTATTTAGTCATAAATAAAGCTGCACTGTGTCTCTTGTGATGTCTCGAAGTAACATGAAGTTGAAGCCATATGGTTTCAAAGTGTAAAAAAGACAATTGAAGTCTTTATTACACGCTGGGCAAAAAAACCATGCTGTGTAGCGGTGAGTTTCTTGTGTTAAAGTGTGTGCTTAGAGAGGGCGAAGCTGCTGCAAACACAATAAGGCAAAACTGTCAAACTCAACAAGCCTAACAATTACCTTTCTAGAGCCTCCACCAGCTCAATTAGCATATTTAAGGGAATGTTCCACGTGAGGACAGAGATAATGATGGTGGGCTCAAAATAACTGTTAAAGTGCATGCTTGTGAACACGTGCACTCTGTCATACATGCATATTCACAACAACCACAGGAGTACACACAAACTCAATCTGAGTGAGTGGTTTGTAACCAAACCAGGGTTCTAGTTTCACTTAAGACAGTAAAATCTATGAAGTGACTTTCCAACCACCCTGAGCAATGTCTGACTTTGAAGCCAGTGATACTATAAAAGGTTTCAGATAAATCTAAGATGCAATCAAAATCCCTTTATGTCTGATGCTGATGCAGTGCTGCCTAGAAGTGTTCTTCTATGGTTCTACTTAATCTGGAATGTCATAAATGTCACCAGGCAAATGCTTTTGACTAAAAAATACCACAGAAACATATTGTGTCTCATTTCTTAAAAAAAAAAAAACATAGAAAATAAAGTACAATATAAGGCAAGATATACTGCCACAATATGGCTGGCTGTGTTTTCAGACATCATTCACCAGTACTTTTAAAAAATTGTTATATCTGCTGTGGCACATGCATTCACTGTAGCAGTCCCTTGCAGTTATGGGCTTACGTCCATCAAGTGCATTTCTGGCCCTACTGGTGTCTTTTATCCAGACATTACTATGAAGTTCAAATTCTGTATAGTTCAGCAACGGCATCGCTCAACGTCCTTGTCACAAAGGGCGTTTGAATAACTTTATTCATGGATTGGCAAACAAATTACTTGCCAACCCATGAATAAAGTCTCTATTCTTTTAGTCACTGAAAGTTGATTTAGTGTTAAAATGGATGCCTGCCCTGCTGCTAATAGCTGAATACAGCTGGAAATGTCTTGGTAACATTATTTAGCTGGCAAGATAGTAGTGCAGTAACTCCTTTAAACACAAAAAAACTTTTAGAAATCCAATGTTAGATAGGTAGCGAGCATCACTGAGTCCAGCATCAAATCAAACATTTAAGTTTATAGCAGACTTGCAAACACATTCCTGTTAACTGGCTTGGATTGATCAGTTAGCTTGCCATTCTAACCACTTATTACAGCATGACTGATGTCACGGAAATGCATTCTCATGTCAAGTGAGGCAATATTCTCAAAACAAAGTACTCTGAAGGATATTTTCAAGAAAAAGAAACCTTTCTGACAGCATCTTTGACCCTTCAAGCAGGATATGTATAAGTTGCCGAATGCAGTGCATATTTTATTTGTCTTTAAATAAAAGACAGTAAAATATTGAAACATGAATAGAAATACATGCTTTTTGCCATTATGCCAGAAAAACAGAACAATAAATCAGAAATCGCATCAATTTTGGATGTTGTCAATCGGAATTAAATCACAAAATTTGTGTCAATATCCTGCCCTATAAATGAGTATGTACTGTTCTAATGTAATGCAGGTTCTTGCAGCGGACAATAAAGTGAATGGACAGACACTGTAGAAAACACCATTACTGCATGATAGGTGTATTTAGAATAGTAGAAATAACTAATATTCTTCCCACATCAATGCCTTGGTCGGAAATGCTGACTCTTTCATTAACTGTGAAAAAACCAAGAGATAGAAAGATAATTACAATGAAAAATGAGCAGTAATTTTGAGAGTGAGTTTTAATCCTTCAAAACCAACTAAAGGCAAATAATTTAAACTACAATCCATTAGAATAATGAGTAAAGGACATTAGCAGCAGAATATGTCTTCCTGTCCCACATATCTCCCTACATGACATGATGGTCAGCTAGAAAGGGAAAAGTGAAAGCTGGAATTGGAAAGACTCCGTGTGTGTGTGTGTGTGTGTGTGTGTGTGTGTGTGTGTGTGTGTGTGTGTGTGTGTGTGTGTGTGTGTGTGTGCGTGCGTCCGAGCATTTGTGCGTGTGTGTGTGTGTGTGCGTGCGTCCGAGCATGCGTGCGTGTGTGTGTGTGTGTGTGTGTGTGTGTGTGTGTGTGTGTGTGTGTGTGTGTGTGAACGCATGGTGATGTCTCCAAGCCCGGATGGTAATTGTCAGGGTTTGGCAGGGCAATCAGTTCCATGCCACTGAGCGCCACGTCTCAACATGTTCTATTGCAACTCTCAGTACACACACACACAGACACACACACACACACACACACATACACACACACACACTCCAGTGCCTCAAACCCATACCTGTTCACTGGTGTGAGACGGATGTAAGAATCCTGTTCCCCACTGCCTTGGCTCAGAGGAACAAAGGAACAAACTCCTACGCGCACACACACACACACACACACACACACACACACACACACACACACACACACACACACACACAGACTGCATGCAAGGGCTAAAGACGCACCATTGCAAAATCGCTTGTGTATTTGAGTTCAAGCTGAACACACACTCAAGCGAAACACACCACAATGTGGAGTCACAGTTAGCTGAAGATCATATACAGTGGTGGAGCTGCACTCGTCAGGGATCAGATACAAGTTACAGCAGTATGGTGTGTCTTATGATAGTGTGTTTGTGTGTTGCTTTCACATGGTGACTTTTGAAGAACTTTGGGTTTGCTTAGGTGCTTTCACTCTTAGTCAACACACAAACAGCTATTTTTGAAAATATAATGTTTCCCAGTGGCCTTGGTCACTGAACCCTGGTGTCAGACTGGACCCCCACTTCCCACCTCCTTCCACCGCAAGAAAAACAAATTCTATCCTTCAGTCGCACTCATAGATGCATGAAAGGTTGTCATTTGTGTCCTCAAGGCTGGACTACAGTACAATGCATATTCATTTGGATCCCTAGCAACAGTCTCCAGATGAGAGTGAGAAAAAAGGAACACATCACCCCACACACCCTCTAAACCTCCCCTAACTCCACACACTATGCCGGTTTTAGGAACAGTTACCTGCTCCTTTCTCCCATGACCAAGCTCGAAACCATGGGAGACCGGGCTTTTTACTTGGCCACACCTCATCAGTGGAATATTGACAAGAAACATTCCTTTTTAGTAGAGATTCTTCTAAGCTTCTTGGTTGTGCTCCCTTACCTTTCTAGGCTGCTTGTCATGTAACTTTTAATAATCTTCTCTGCCAGCTGTTCAGTTTCCTTTTGTTCTCACTTTGATGCTAAATGAAAAGTGCAATGCAAATATAATTGATTGTTATTATCATATTATTATACCAGACTCTGAGTGTCATGGGTGTTTCCAAAATGCATTGTCAGACTAAAAGAAAAGAAGTAGAAGGCAAATGAAAAAAATACATTATATAATGGAGGAAATTGATGCAGGCAACTGTGTTTCAGAGGACTCGGTACCAATCCTCTATGAAATAGTCATTTAATTGCCATTAAAAATAAATTAAAGAAAGAAAAGAATGACAGTTTTAATTCTAGCAAACACATTAAGACAAAAAGCTTGTTTCATTTCCAAATCAGACAGGAATTACAACTAATGGGAATCAATTCTACCACAACTGTTCAAAGCTTCAATATCCTGAGCGGATGCTATGCCAAGTGACCGATAGGCCAGCACTACTTATTTAGATATATCAACTTGATGTACATTACACTTTGAAAAAATGTGTTATTCTGGATGCAGGTTGACCTACGCCAAGCTCTTTAACAAGTAGCCTCTCCAACAAAATTCTCCTCTCAAATGGAATTTGGAGAGGAATTTTTATTGAATTTAGGCACGACTGAATGTTTGCTCTCTAGCAGCGGTTGTCACTCTTGCTGTGAGCTCTCTCCCGACGTCTCAGCCGATGTAGACATCCCTCACACACGTAGTAAACTTAATTTGTACTTATATAGAATCACGCAGGAAACATGTTGCTCAGAACTCGGTGGGCTGCACTTGCTCTGCTCAGCTCATTGAGGAGGCTCCGCCCTCTTTATTTAAAACATCAACCAAAAACAAACTAAGACGCATGTGCATGTGAAGATTTTCTATAGTGACAAACATCATACTCTAACACTGAAAGTGAAAGCATGAATTGGGAAGTGCCCGAAATATCTGTATTGGCTGGCTGCCACTGATCCTGACACAACACTGACTAGCTAGTATGATCCATTGGGAAAGTTAGCTGGAATTCAACATTTAAAAATCCCCCCCGAAGACGCACAACAGTTGCGATTCATCACAGCCACACAGAATAAGGGCAGCAGTTACAGTGTTGCTCACTTGTTTCATTTACAAATCAGTCAGGCATCATCACTGTGGACAACTCATGGGTTGTTGACAGCAAATCAACAGCTTTTAGTTGATTTGTCTCTGACCTTTTCTGAGAGAGGCAACCATCATTAAACAAATAACTCCCAACACAAAAGATGTGGCAGCACAACACGATCATCCAAACGTATTCACGAGAGCTAGCTGGCTTCTGTCTGACAAGGCAGAGGGTTGTCATGTAAACATGTTTATATTTTGGTCCACCCACACACAGACACGATCTGACAGCAGAGATATATACACCACCAACTCATAGAAACATAATGGTCTACACATGGCCAGCATCCTGTGGAGAGACACATGGGCAAGTGTGTGTTTGTGTGTGTGTGTTTACAAGAGAGAGAGAGAAAGTGGTAGTGAGTCTTTTCTGTTACAGCCTGAAGGGACAAGCGATTCACCAAAACCATAAACCTGCATTAAAAGCATGTAGACGACAGAATATTGCCCCTATATGACTATGTATATGTCCTTATGCCCGCTCATATGACATGAGAAAACTATCCCAGATTCTGCTAAATACACTGTAAACTAGACATACTGTTGCCTCCACAACATATCACAGTGACCCTTACTTTGACCACTAAAATTTGGTCCCATCTTGGAGTCCCACTGGACGATTGTGCTATTCATGACAGAATATCCTCAAGGTGTTCCAAAGATATCATTTTTATATGAGGCGACAGAAGTCCTGATCTTTGACCACAGCATCACAACTTTTCAGTTAATCCTCGTGTCCTAGCGAGCATTTTGCCTTCTTTAAGAGACGATTTTTAGAGATGGACCTGAAAATATAATGCCCCCGGTCTACCGCTGTAGCCAGTATGGAGGTTTAAAAGGATGATATCATCCAGAAAAGAATACTAGGGAGTAGCTATTTCAGAAAATAATCACCGTTAATTATCACTATCTGTTCATTACTCTTCCATAAATGCAGTTTATGTACCGTTATAGTAATATGGGGTGTCGAATGTAAAAATTTGGTTCCAATTTGTTAGCTGATATATTTTCAACATTTAGCTCCTTTTCCTCACTTTTTAGACATAAATTTACATAAAACAACATGTTATATGTAATTGTCAAAAATATGTATATATGTAAAAAATAAAAGTTAAATCTAAATCTAAATGTTTCGCCAAATGTAAAGCTAAATATTTGGAAAATAGTCCAACCACCAATGAAACCACACCAACTGCAGGGGCTTCAAAAAGCGTGACCCTGCCTGCACCATCATGGGTTCAATAACGTTAGATGAGACGCTATGAAACAATTTGAAACACAGACATGGCCAGTTGTCTACAAATAGGAGAGACTGAACAGGCGGTTATTGCAGGTGTGCGGGCTTCACTCCAAGGTCTGACACCACCGGCATGTCACACCATTAATGGTAAGTTGAGTTGTTTTAATTCCAATTTCTTTCTGCATACTGCAGGGCACTGCAGTGGGCATGGTTTCCAGATAGATACATAGATAGATAGATAGATAGATAGATGGATGGATGGATGGATGGATGGATGGATGGATGGATGGATGGACGGACGGACGGACGGACGGACGGACGGACGGACGGACGGACAGACAGACAGACAGACAGACAGACAGACAGACAGACAGATAGATAGATAGATACTTTATTGATCCCAGAGGGAAATTCAGAGGTGATTGGTGATTTTAATATTTTCTAAATATTTAGCATTACACTCTGCAACACATTTAGATTTAACAGTTATTTTTTCATGTTAACATTTTTTTCTGGAGCCTTTCCCAGCGGCTGTCGGGCGAGAGGCAGGGTACATATAGACAACATATAGAGACAGACACCCATTCACACTCACAGTCACACCTACGGTCAATTTAGAGTATCCAATTAGCCTAGTTTGCATGTCTTGCACATTTGCATGTCTTTGAACTGTGGGAGGAAGCTGGAGTACCAGAGAGAACCCACGGAGGCACAGGGAGTACATGGAGACTCCACAGAAAGATCCCGTGTCCGAGCCGGGACTCAAACCTGGAACCTTCTTGCTGTGAGGCGACAGTGCTGACCACTGCACCACCGCGCCGCCCATATTTTTGACAATGACAAATAACATGTTGTTTTACATGAATTTCTGTCTCAAATGTAATGGAAATGAGCTGAATGTGAGGAAGGTGAGCTAACTGTTGAAAATATTTTAGATAATACAAAGAACAATTATATATTTTAGCACACATACACACAAGCACACACACACACGTACTCATCTCACATGCACACCCCTACCCTCTAGTAGCAGCACATGTTGGGTACTCAACCAGAGAGAAGCAATCTTGCACTTTCTGCACAACTTGAGTCTGGATATACATGTATACCATATATTACCTTACAAAGTGAATTTTGCAATGTGTACTATTTAATATGGTAACCGTTGTCTGACGTTTACCCTTAATAATGTTTTTTTCAAATTGATTGAGAGAATAGTTTATTGAACGATTGATTGATTGATTGAGAGATCTGCACCACAAACCTTGTACTTATACAGTACATGAGCAAATGGCAAATAAAGTATTTGAATCAGTTCATTACTGTAGAGGAATTTTGTGTGATGAAAGAATTCTGCAGACACAAGAAACAGGAAGGAGACTCAGAGATGGCTTACATTTGACACAACAGACGTATAAGGTTTGCTGTGAGATGAGCTTGAGTCAGCTCCCCCAGAACATCTGAGTTCCATCCCTCGTGAAAGGTCATACTAGACTAGTGATGTCAGACACTATCAGTAATACCTCAATGGAACATTCTGCACAAATGTCACCTATCACATAGTCTAAACAAAGCTATGAATTTAGACACCGACACGTAAGTGTCAGTTATACTATCAGTAAGTGTTCTAACAACAAAACTACATTGTAAAAGAATTATGAAAGGCACCATAGGTTCACTCCCAAAGCCATGTCATGGCCCTGGGGTCAGATCAGCTCTTAACCTTACAGACAAATTAAAAGTTAAAACAAAGGCTACCAGATGAAATTCCTTGTCAATTACACCCAACAAAAAAAAAATGCTTTAAAAAGAATGAATCAATTATCAAAACAGTTGGCAATTATTATTTGATCAACTAATTGATAACTTGTTGCAGTTCCAGTGTAAATCATTCATTATTATAATCTCCAGACTTCAGTGTGTACCACTTCAACAAGGTTGATGGATGTGCATAGTAGTCGGTTGCCATCTTGTGCTGTTATAAATGTGGCTGTTATCTTTTGCAACATCTCATGTGCCAGATGTGCTAAATCTAGTTGATGTGTCTCTATCGATACTGTGAGAGCTGCAAAGAGGTATACACACACACACACACACACACACACACACACACACACACTACACAAACATGTGACACATTTCTGTGTGGTGAGTAAACATACTAATATATTTTCATTACAGTTGCTGAATGACTTGTTCATTCCCAGCACTCTCAAGTGACTGGCTCTCCTAATTAGCACAACCATTAATCAATTATTTTCAAATGTTGACAAACGCAGGGGTGACTGATGCAAGCCGCTCTGATGACACGTCATGTACTCCACTTCACCCGCCGCCTCTTCTCTCCAGATTATTCAGTAACGTCTCAACCTATTTCCACACCTCCACTTCTCCTCACATCTCCAAATGTGTTGTTCCTCTTTGTTGTGTTAAGCCTCTTTCATTTGAACGAGGACAGCCATCCATAGAGGAACAGTAATTAGGGGACAGGAACTGGCAACTGCCTCCTAAAAGATAGAAAAAAAAACACATGCAGATTGAAGCGGGAGAAAAGCAGAAAAAGGGAAGAAAAAATAGCTGGGAGAGGGAAGAAAGAGAGGAAAGACATAAATAATAAAACATAATCCCCTGCGTCCAGTGAAAAAGAGGCGCTATCCCTCCTTTATCTCATCTTTCTATAAATATCTCACTCTATTTTCTGCTTTGGCTGGGTGCAGAGTTTAGACAGCAGAGAAAAGAGGAGAGAAGAAAGAGGGAGGAGGGGCGAGGAGTTGCGGGATGGTTCCAAGTGAAGGGATGCCAGCCTGTTCATGTCAGCATTTCCAGGCTGGCAGGAAAGCGGCACCCAGCACTCCTCCTCTGGGCGAGCTGATGAGGCAGAGGGTGGTGGGAGTGGGGGTCTCTGTGGTGGTGGTAGTGGTGGATGGAAGGGTGGGAACAACAAGAGGTCTAGTTACACAATGTCTGCAAGGCTCTGCCCGGAGGGAGCATCTCAAGCCGATTCAGAACGCCACTCTGGCACCATAGAGACAATCGGGCTGTCTCTGACACACGCGCAATCCTAAAGACACACATACACACACAGCCTGTCCATCCCAATTCCTGCTTGGTGGACTGGCTTGTCAGGCATGGCTTGTTGGAATATCTATCAGCAGGGAAAACAGCTTGTCCTCGTTGCTGCTGTCATGTATGCCAGGGGGGAGCGATAGACAGAGGGCGAGAGAGCAGCGTACACACATACTTTGAGCATCTGTGTGGATGTGGATGCTACTTATTGACTGGATGATGTTGTAGATGAAAAAGAAAATATGCCATAAAGAATAAAATATCATTAATAATCAGATGTGATGCAGTCTGTCATCGGTCTCTTTAATGATGGATATTAAGCAGATTGATTAGATGTTTGCTGTAAAACCGATTTATGTATGCGGGCCGATTTTGCTGCTTGCCACAAGACATGGATGCTTAGCTAACAAATATAAACAGAGCCAAAAAACAGATGCACAGGCAAATTTGCTGTCTATTATGAATTAGGTCACAATGGTTGAAGTGGGTGAGAAAAAAAATTCAGGGACACGATTGTTTATCTAGAAGGAGGAAATATCTTCCACACCACACTAACGCTCTCAGAAATGCAGGGAAACATCGGAGCCAATGCCGTTGCACAGGCTGAAACTAAAATTGTTTCTATTAAATTTATCAGGGAATTTGAAGCTAATTTTTGCTATGTTGCAAGAAAAGAAATGTACACTCCATCCACTTGCATAAACTGGTGTGGAGCAAATAAAGGGAAAATTGGCTATGTACTCTAATGCTGCAGGAAAATGACAGTACAGGCAACATTACGTATGGCTGTAGCTGTAAAACAGTACAAGAAGAAACGCTGTCAATGAAAAATAGAGAGCCTGCGAGGAACAACCTTCAGTTGGACAAATAACTGTATGTAAGTACCAGCTGGTTCTTGACATCGTGCATTCTTTGGTGCATTAATTATCCCTTTAAATGAAGACAAGATTTCTAAACATACATGACTATTGACATCCATTCATACATTCATTCATTCATGAATATGGTGGAGGTCATTCATTCATATTCATTATTCATTCATGATAATGAATCCATGAATGCTGCAGAAACAGAGAGTCACATCAGTCAAACCCTTTCAGAACATGTTTGAATATGATTTTTTTTGGGGGGGGGGGGTGATTTTGCCATTACAATCAACTTTTTCATGGAAACCCAATTTAGGGCTGCTTCGGTTTGGTCCAATTTAGAAGAGACCCAGAAACATACGATGACTGCAATTCCCAATCCCAACTGCTTATGTTAGCATTGCTAACTCGCTGTCAGCACTAGGTCTGCCCTCTGATCTCTCATCTCCCACTTGCTTGAAACACACACCCATGCCCACACATGGCACAAAACACACACATACAAGGTTGTCTGTCTGTGTATGTTGGCCCTGCGATGGACTGGCGACCTGTCCAAGGTGCACCTCGCCTCTCACCCGAAAGCAGCTGGGATAGGCTCCAGCCTCCCCACAACCCCTGACAGGATAAGCGGAAGAGAATGGATGGATGGATGGATGGACATACACACGCTGCAGCAGCAGCAGCAGCAGGATCAAGCACAGCACTTCATCTTGATCTACAGTCTTTTGCTGTCGGTATGGATATTCCATGCAATGTTAATCCGACCATGGAATTGCTGGATTAAGGAGAAGAAACAACCCAGTTCCTACTGAGATGTTTAATTAAGGACCTGGTACCCATACGGGTCCAGGGTTGGAAACCATGAAGACCTCCAGTTTAAATACACTTTTCTTTCAAAATGAGGGTCTGGAGGAAATTATGGTGACTGTCATTCAAGGGTTCTGAGTAAAAGTTAAGAGCACATGTAAGATAGCTTTCCTGTTAGCCAGTACCTAGATGTAAATTCCTCTAAAATGGCATACTCAAAGACGGCCATTCAAAGGGTCTGAGTGAAAAATGTTCATCCTCCCACAGACCACATGATATTGATTCAGAAGAACCTTTTTTCCAATTGCAGTAATTCGAAATATTCATCAGAATACATTGATGGAAACTTAAAAAGAAATAAAGTATGCTCACTCTAGTCAATGCTGTTCGTGAAACTAAACCCGCAGGTATTAGGGCAAGCTTAGGTGACCTCTCCCACCAACTAGTAGCCTCTGACAAAGCCTGAGAGCTCAAATACCTCATTACTGATCCCTGCAATTTCCAAATTGTTGTGACTCTGCACGGCTGAAAATAAATTGTCCTGTTTTTACCTCTGACCCCCCCCCCCCTCTCTCTCTGTCTGCTTTACTGAGGTTCTGCTTATTTTAGGCTATAATTCCAACACAAAACAGTGTTTGTTACTGTGAAATTAATATTGTGTCTTCGTCATAAAATAAAGTAAGTAACATTCAGTAATGTTTCTTCTCACTCACCTATATAGTACAGGTTCTACGCATTAATTCAAATCTTTGGTTGACTCAGATTCATAAAAAGCATGTTACTTAAAGTGATACTTCACCAAATACCATTATGTGCTAATTCAGTATTCAGCAATATACACAGTTCTCAAAAATCATTCTAGCTTGAGTGTGAACATCCCTCAGCTTGTTCCCTGGTCTGGAGCTTGTGTTACAAAGGAAGCTTAGTTTGTTTATGAGTTTATTGAATGGATATGATCCAGATTGCAAAAATATTCACAATCATATACGGATCCAGGTGCAGAGTAGCTGTCCAAGATGGCAGACTCCTGCTTCTCTCAGATTCTTGAGCAGCATCTCATAATCTTCTATTGGTGGATGGAGGGTAGACTGGATGCTAAAGTGACTCACGACTCAACTCTTACGGTGCAGATTACAAGACATGGCAGAATAGTTCATTGACATGCTAACTTAGTCGCTGTCTCTGCTAAATAATATTCTGATATCGTTGAGATATGATCAAAACTTTTAATTGTTTACATTCTGCTGATAATGTAATTTCATTTTTTCATAAACTTAAATGCATCATGATACATGTAACTCCCTTTAACAGCCATAATAAACCCACTGAGAGGCTTCAAACTGTGAATACTACAACAGCCCTTCAATGAATGCCCTTAATGAGGGTTGTAATATTACAGTTTTTATTTAATCTGTTGCAGGGAGGAGTTGATTTATTTGAAGGTTGTAGTGTGCGATGCTGCTGACTACACTTGGTTTTCTGTTAGGTGAAATATTCTATCCATTTATATGAATTAAAGTGACAAAAACATGAGCATCTCCCGGTACATGTCAACACCACCAAAAATTACAACTTCCAAAGTGACAGCTAACAACTGAAATAGATTCAGTGAGAACCAGACATTATAATCCTCATAAGACGGTTGCAGGGGTGCTGTATTACACTTAATACGTAACATGTCAGTTGTTTTAATTCTTTGGCTGGTTGGTGTATATTTAAATAGAGCTATAGTTTTTTTGTCTATTCACAAAGTTAAGATATTTTGAAAAGTCCCTCAATGAGCTGTGTCAAGATTTTAGATAAAAATATGGATACTGCAGGGAGATGGAAGGGACTGTGTTGAGTTAAACTGGAGGGATCACCTAGTTTCCCAATATGGTTGGGCTGTTGAAATAAGTCAGCGCTAAGACCAAAGTACTGAACATCTCTGTTATACACCCATATGACAGTTACCTTCTTGAGAGACATGAAGTCCATCAGTGAAACAGCAAAGACCCAGAGAACAGTTTGAGGGTCACTGTGAGTGTGTGGATAGCCAACAAAAAGTTCAAAGACAACATTCTCACCTGGTATTAGACACTTTGGTCACGACAGCTATACAGCATGTTACTGTGAGTCCATTTCAAACATCCAAGCTGTGGATCAGTTCTAATTGGCTGAAGGTACATTTGATCAACAGAGCAGGTTTAAGAATAGCCAACTGCTTCAGCAGTCAGATCTGGAGCCCATGATGAAGCTCTGAAGATGCATGCTTGGTTTGGATGTCTGAGGTTTGTTCAGAGACATAACAGCCCCTTAGCTGATGCAAAGGCCTTTCCACATATTTTAAGTTGTATCCCTTGACAGGTTACATCAACCACAGAGTGGGGACAAAGTGACTCATTCCAGTTTGAATTCCTAAGCCCCCAGACTGAGCAACACACGTCTAAAGTCGTAACAATATTTGGCTATTTTGGTTGATTGCCTTTCATGTGAGCTTCCAGTCCCGGCATGGTGCCTCGTCTGCCTGCAGCTTGCCGGCTTCAAAAGCTGAGCTGACCTCATTTCCCCGTCCTCCTGCTGAGCCCAGCCCGCTGCAGATGGTCAGGCACAGGGAGCTGATAGTCACTTTCACAACAACACATCTTTGTTCCAGTCACCTCCGCTCTTTGCCGGTGTGGTATGCTGGTGTGTGTGGCTAAGGGATGTAACTACAACCAGCACCCCACCCAGGGAAGGAATTTCAACGACAGCATGACTGCCATATTATTTTCTTTCCTTATGCGGCAAAATGCAGGGTTTGCCCTGACAATAAGAGGCTAAATCTCACCAAAAACACTGAACCAAATTTGTCAGATTGTGCGCATATTACACATGGCACTGGAGGGGGGGGGGGGGGGGGGAGCTAACATTGGGAGAGGAATCACATTCATTTCTGCATTTACTTTTTTTTAACTTTGAACAAAACATTTCAAAGCATATCACATTTACTCCAGTTTAGCTAGCAATAAAACATATATACCCATTACTACATTTTGTGAAACTCATAAAACAAATAACTTGTTAAAATAACTTGCCTGCTCTACTCAATTGCATGCTATCAGTGTGTTATGCACACTGATGATTTGCCAATATTCATAGGGCCATATATGTTCATTTGGAATGAAAGCTTGGTCATCTTAGAGCTATGATGTATCAGACTTTTTAAATAAATGAACACCCTTGACATTCAAACTTTTGCCAAATGAGTCCACATATCTCAAAGTAAAGCTATAGTTGAGCATAAGGACCTGTCGGGCTCCTATACATCGACTATTTTAAGATTTTCTAGATATGGAAGTACTTCATTCACATTTTTCCATGCATGAAATTAATCCTGCTTTCTGTATGCCACATTTCTCTCCATCCAAGAAGTTTTTTCATTTCTACACTGTCCCAACTCATCCTCTGGTGCTGCTTTGCCTGCAAAACTTCTACTGAGTATCCTCTGCACCCACTTTCCTCCTGACACCTTATATTGAATTGCTTTGTACACCCATACTGCCACTGCCCTACTGTATCCCTAGTTGCTGCCTGAGCCTGTAAAACCGTCTCCCTTGGGTTCCACTTCGTCCCTGCCGAGACTGCTGGCACTGTCTCTCAAGAGTCTGACAGCATCATTCACAACATTGCTTTTACACATTTAAACTCCTCTTTTTCTCAGTTTGTACTGTTTCCATTCAGGGCCACACTGTTGAAGCAGCATGGGACTCACAGACCTGTTAATGAATCATCCCCCATGTGGGTCTGTCAGACAGTGTATTGTTACACAACACTATCAGTAATTGAAAAAAAAGGCAAATATTACATCAGCACCAACTAGATGCACATTCCAAACAAACAGAGAGGGTTGAGGGTTTCTCAACCCATGGCAGAGTCATTATGATGCATTTACAACACATTAGTGAAGTAATTCCATTTCAATTCATTGATCTGGATGAATAGAGTGTGTGCCAGTGCCAAACACAACTCAGCAGAAGCTGGAAATTTCTTATTATAGTACAATCAATGATGATCAAACAAAAGCCTCTGATCAGCGCCTAATGAACTGTGTGCCGCAGAGAGAAGAGACAAGCAAGGCCTCATGGACAAGGTCAATCACTGCAACAGTCCAATCTGTCTCTCCACAGAGCTGGTGTCTCGGTACAGCTACTTTACATACTAAACAACACGTCCTGCCAGATTGGCAAAGCCAAAGAGCACTGAATTCCCCAGCATGCCTTTCCTTCCCAGGCCCTGCCACTCTCTTCCCCTCTCCGAAGCATTTCCATAATGTGTATTCAATGACTCCATAAAACAAGCTTCATGGACGGAAAGCCATCACTCGATGGTTGTGGTGCCTTAAACTACAGGGATCATTTGACTGTGCAATGGAGGATATAGAAGCTGTGAATGGAACATTTTCTGTGTTAAAACAAGTAATGTAGACTGTGTTCTGTCTATAAAGCCTATTGTCTCTCTCTATGTGCCTTGTAATGTGGAGAATAAATTGTCCTTTGGGGGTGATAATGATATAGACACACTTAGGAAAAGGAAAAGGAGCAGAATGTCATTGTGTGGGTTGGGGAAATTGTTTGACAACCAACTTTGTTTTCGAGTAGATTTATGATTCTTTTGACCTTGTACACAGCACAGAACTCAACTAAAACGACTCAAGAAGATACAAAGAAGCACTAAAGACCTGTTAAACTAGAGTCTGTCAAAGAATTCAATTCAAAGTTTACAGCTTCAAGCAGTGATGTTCCACAGGGCAATGCACTTTGACAAAAAAAAAAAAACTCTAAATAAAGCATTGTAAAGGATTTTCTGACACAAATGGGAAATATGATATCACTTCCACGATATGATTACAAAGTTTTATCTTCTAACTTTAGCCAATTTGGGATTATAAAATAACTTTCATCATGGGCAGTAGATTGAACTGTTTCAGAATATTTTATTAGTCTCCAATTGGGGATTTATGTCTACATTAGTGTGCATAAAATAAATAAATACATTAACCAACAGCAATCAGTCATCCACATCCACATGCTAGTGACTAGTACACAGACCAAACTTCAAACATCAAAAAACATTAACCCACTTTATGAAATTGGCTAAGGTGGCTGCACGTTGCCTAGCATTTAGTAGCCCACTTGCAGAAGGAAGAAAGGAATTTGTGTATCTGCATAAAAAGACATAGTAACGCATATCATTCTAATCCATCCATCCATCCAAATTCTTCCGCTCATCCTGTTCGGGGTTGTGGGGGGGTGGAGCCTATCCCAGCAGCCTTCGGGCGAGAGGCGAGGTTCACCCCGGACAGGTTGCCATTCCATCACAGGGCCAACACATAGAGACAGACAACCATTCACACTCACAGTCATGCCTATGGTCAAGTTAGACTATCCAATCAGCCTCGTCCCCTCTTGATGTCTTGATGTCTTGACAGTGGGAGGAAGCCGGAGTACCAGAGAGAACCCACGCAGGCAAAGGGAGAACATGGAGACTCCACACAGAAAGATCTCATGCCAAAGGCACGAAACTGGCTCGAACCCGGAACCTTCTTGCTGTGAGGCGACAGTTTTTTTTAACCTGTCCTGTTCAGTAGCTGGGGCAAGCAGCATCCATGTTCCTGGTGCCTTGTTGTTCTGAAGCAGTTTTACTCTGCAAATGGGGAATCTGATAAACTCCTCCTATGTGTTTAATTTATTGGTTATATTGGTTAATTGATAAAGGACTGAGGCTCAGGAGTGGCTAGGAAGAGAGAAAAGGGACAGGATAGGGAAGATGGGGGAGGGGGCGACACACAAAAACAACAAAAATAGCAGAAAAAATAAGCAAACAAACAAAAAACAGTAACAACAATAACAACAGAAAAAAAAAGAAAAACGTTGGTTGCAGAATTTCCAGTGCAAATTTACCATTTGGTTTAATATAATTTTTCAAATAAATGTCTGAGTGTGTGATTGTGGATCAGTTGTGCACCGCGACTGTGGATGTGGGTATGCGCATGTGTGTGTATGTGTGTGTGTATGTGTGTGCTACGGTTTGTCTTGGATGCTGTGGGTAGCTGACTGTAGCTGATATGGGGGGCCAGAACATCACGCCCCCAGTCCAGGATAGCAGGCAGGTCAAGACCAAGCCACCAGGGCACCCAGAAACACCCAGAACACAGGGAGCCCCAGGCCACCTCGCCCAGGAAACAGCCACAGGCCCAACCTATGTCAGGACCCGCAGGAAAGCATAGGAGCAGCAACCCCCGCCCGGAGGCAGCCCACAGAGAGACACGGCAGACAAAGGACCCCGAGCCCACCGGGCAACCCCCACAGCACGAGCTGAGCCCAGGGGCATGGAAACCCTCCAGCCCGAGGTCCGGCCAGAGCCCCATAAAGGGCCCGCCAGCAGCCAGGCCGACACCCGCCCACACTCCATGCCCAGACGGGGCAAACCACAGCCCACTACAACGACCAGGCCCACCGCCCCCGGACAGAGCTACCCCCAACCCTCCACCCCCATCCCCTCCACCCATCCCCTGTTCTCTCCCTCCCCCCAGAGCAGGCCAAGCTTCAGGCCATAAGGCACCACCAGCCAGCAACCCCCCCCCCCCCCAAGACATTCGTTTGTAGTTTTTCTGTCTGCTGCAGTAGTTGTTGTTGAATGCCATAACCCATACATGGCTGGCCCTTTCTGCATTCTGGAATTATAGACAAGTAACACAGGTGGGAAAATACATTCTTATGAGCTCAAGACACCTATTTGTGAACACTTGGAAGAAAAAACACACTTTTGGTGTGAATGATGGCTTCAAATTTATCTTAAGTAAAGATAGTTGGCTATATCCTGCATACTTTTTTCTTTTTAATACCCAGGTAAATGGCACTGACTAGAGCAGGGAAAGGTATAATTTACTGCAGGGCTGGGACACTCTAGTTTAAAGTAATATTTGTAGAAATAACACAAGGAAGAGTTTCTGTTTTTAACTTGCATTTACAGCAGTTTTATGCCTGTATGGGATGTTCTATAAATCACAGAGAAAAAGCAACACTTTCAGAATGTGTGGGATGGGGAGATTTTGTTTGGGCTTTGGCTGGATGTGTGTGTGTGTGTGTGTGTGTGTGTGTGTGTGCGTGCGTGCGTGCATGTGTGTTGATTGTGTAATCAGTGTTACCCGAACTCTATGAAAAGAAGAGTACAGTGTGGGGAGGCATCTCAGGACAGCACACTCCAACTTGAGCTCTGATGCTTATCACACTCAGTTTATTTTTACCTCCACTGAGGAGGTAAAGGGATCGGAGCCGTTTGTTTGGTTTTTTCGGCCTGTCAGCAGGATTACATAAAAACTATGAGGCCAATTTTCAGAAAACTTGGTGGAGGGATATATCATGGGCCGAGGAAGAACCCATTACATTTTGGAGCAGATACATAGCAACATAGCGAAAAATGTGTTTGTTTGTTGCTGTATTTTTTTTTAATTGGGTTGGTTGAGATTATGAAGCACCCTCTAGTTTATCCTAGTTTTAGTCTATGGATCTAGCTGTTATTAGGCCTTAGAGATTTCATGTTGTTATCATTGGAATTGTATTTACTGAGTCTGCTTATTGATTCCACAGTTTTACTTCTTCAAGAGGTCATATTTTTCAAATTCTTCAATGCAGTGACAGAATTATCATGAGGAAAACAGTTCTAGAAAATAGTATTTAGGACCCACTACTTGTCAATACTTTACTGGTAATTATGAAAATAAGATTTTACACAACAGTATGATCTATGGGCGGCACGGTGGAACAGTGGTTAGCACTGTCGCCTCACAGCGAGAAGGTTCCACGTTTGAGTCCCGGCTTGGGCACTGGGTCTTTCTGTGTCTGTGTGGAGTCTGCATGTTCTCCCTGTGCCTGCGTGGGTTCTCTCTGGGTACACAGACCAGAATTACGAAAATAATGCAATAAGATAAACAGGTGAGAGGTTTTTTTTCCAACAGTCTCGTGGCCTTTCGACATTCTGAAAGATTAATTGACAGCATGAAGCCATCACGAATGTGACCTGATTTAAGTGATGTGGTCCTGACTCGCTTGAAGTGATGTAGTCACAACTCGCCATAAATTTGGTCGATATATCACATAAGAGTTTAATATTTAATATAGTCGCTATTGATGTTGATAGGCTATTGCTGTAACACATTCAGCCATTTCCATTAAGGGTTAGGTTTAGGGTTCGAGTTAGTCGTGACCACATCACGTAAATCAGGTCATATTCGTGATGCCATCAAGTTGTGAATTAATCAATCAGAACGTGTTGCCATCACGAAAGGCTGGGAGACCGGGTTGTTTTTTTCAGGGAGTAGGAAATTTGTTCACTGTCCAAAATTGGTTGCCACATGCCAAAATGTACAAAGGAAGAAATAAAAAGACATCTGGCTAACATAAAGATGGTGAAGAAGACATATTCACTTGAAACAGAGGGAACAGAGGCAAGACACTCAACACTGGAGAACCTTTATCTAGTGTGATGAAGAATGTGATTTCAGTGGTGTGTCAGGAGATAAGAAGTACCATCAACATGAGGAACAACATTAATGGAAGATCAGCAGCCAACACTACAAGTGGAGCAGAAAGAAGAATTGAAAACGGTGATCATTTTTACTTTGATTGTGGTGGGATCACCACAAGTGCATGTCTCGTTTGACATTGAGATCCACCTGCTTTTCACAGCCACAACAGATTGGTTCTGATCCATGCATTGGTGTAACAACACGATGGGCTGGATATGTTTCCTGGTTCAGGGGGTGATTTTCTGAATCCATCCCTTGTTTTTCTCATTCCATATCTGTAATTCCTTTTGAGGCAATGAAAATACCTCATTTGAAAACACTAACTGCCTAAATACTGTTTGTGCTGTGTGAGGCACTTATTTCAAGATGGAAGTGGGGGTCACAACATTTTTTTAAGAACAATCTCTCATACATTTGAGCCTGAAACACTAAAAGTCCACCCAGGATGCATAATGTGAGTATATTAACAGTCATTGCAGTCAATCATTGTAGACAGTTGGAGCTGATACACTGACAATGTCTATGGCTCAGGACATGAACATCACTGCTCTTCATGTCTCCATGTTTTTATGCTGTTTTTTTTTATATAATGACAATATGGTCTTTCCAAGCATTTAATAAACAAAATCTCCATAAAAACAGCATCCAAGAACACTAATGGACATTTGTATCTGTGAGTTTCTGACATTACACACAGAAAAGCATGAAAAGTTAGTCATTCCGTTTATGAGTTTAAAAAAAAAGAAGTTTAAATATGGAGATATTGAGATTTGTAGACAACAGCAAGCATAAGCAAGCTCTCAAAATCTTTGCATGGTGAGCTTTTCTTTGTGTAACATATCATAACATGATGTTGAAGTTAAGCCCCGGGGTTGGACGCCATAGCGCTTGACTGCCCCATTAAGGAGAGCTAGAGCATATACATGAGTGTGTGTCCCACCAAGTTTTTAAAGCAAGCATTCAGGCGGTGTGTGTGCAGTGCATCTGTGTGTGTGTGTGTGTGTGTGTTTGTGTGTGTGTGTTTGTGTGTGTGTGTGTGTGTGTGTGTGTGTGTGTGTATTTATGCCGACGGCCACACAGTAACATACTGACCATATCATCATAATTCATCCTGAGAGACATGTTCTGCCTCCATATTCAACAGGCAGAGCAACAAGCCTCAGAGCACATAGAGAGAACACGAGAGACAGAGAGAGAGACAGAGAGAGAGACAGAGAGAGAGACAGAGAGAGAGTTGTCCCAACAAGACAATGAACCCATTTCATGAACACACCATGTGGTATGAATGACACACAATTGTGAAGAATGCAATACAGCAGAAGGAAACCCTGTGCAGCTGAGAGGAGGAGAGGAGGTGTAGAAAACGACTGCCAGAGCTGCGGAAACAATTAATGTTGGAGGCAGGACTGGGCCCAGGGTTCATTAATCCCCCAGACACGGCCCTGTCTCCTGGGTTGGCACAGGTCCCAAAGACCCCCAAACGCCAAGTGGCTCCACAAGCCCGAGGGCTATTACAACAGTGTTTCCCATTAATTACCTAGAGTGCGACGGCCCACCACACTCTAATTTGTCACGCCACCATTTTATAATGAACTGAAAATATTTTCACACTCCTCATAATATCATAAAAGATCTTTGACGTTGTGTTTCGTGATGTACAGCAAAGCTTTGTTCACTCGCACTCTGTCAAATTTTGACGAGTGTGCTCAGCGCAAGCTCTCTCTCTCAATCACATGCACACACATGTTGGATTAAATTATGAGAGCAAAAACTTTGGTTTCGTGTCACCATACTACACACGAGCCATCCTGTGAAAAGGTGCACCCGCTGATAACTGAAATGAAAAGAACTTTCATACATGTAAGAAATATTTGTTTCAAGGATATGACACACTTGCAATACAAATACTTTTTTTCTTCAAAATGCCCTACAGGAACACTTTTCTAGAAATAATAGCAAATTCAAACATGCCAATAATTTAATTAGAACAATAAAAGAGAAAAAATGTGGCTTAACTGGGCAAGACCCCAGATTAATATCTTTACAAACCACAGTTGGACCCAAATGCCTGTAGGTGATTATGAGACATGCGATTGCTCAATTTCCAACACCAAGACGAGAATAACTATTCAACCAGATTGGAAAACAGTTGGGTGGTAATAGACTAGAAGGTTTTACCTTCCATGCACATGACATTTACACTTAGTTATATTCATTTTAATATTCTTTTTGGATATTAATTTAACACTTCTTAACACGTTATTTTTCCTCCCCTTCATTGTTAAGCACTTTGAGCAGCAGTTTCTGAATGAAAGTTTGTTACTCTTATTATTATTCATGTATTCACTATGTATTTACTGCATCATTTCATCATCTGTTGTGTATTCATACCACTATAATATCTGTAGATACCGATGTTGTCCTGATATTTTTGTGCCTCCATACCTGACTGAGGCTGTTCAAGGAGAATAATCCCGACTGACTTTTGACAAACGTGCAAGTCTCAGAAGCAAAAGGAAGAAAGAAAAAAGAGAGACAGCTAAAGAGATGAGCACAGAAGCCCCAGAGTAATTGTGTGTGTGTGTGTGTGTGTGTGTGTGTGTGTGTGTGTGTGTGTGTGTGTGTGTGTATTTGTGAATGGCCCATTGCAGGAGACTCTGCTGCAGCGTATTGTGAATGTTAAGCAGAGTGGTGAGGGGTGGTGGCATCCAGGGCCAGTGATTAATGTTGACACAGTAAGAAGGGGCCAGCCTGTTGACATCCATTACTGCTCTTTTCTTAATGAGGCTGGGGCCACAGAAACACCCGCATCACCAGGCCAGCCACACACACACACACACACACACACACACACACACACATACACTTGCACATACACACACAATCTCCAGCAAATGCTCATACAAACACCGTCTCTAGGAATAAATCTGATATTGGATGAGTTCAGATTCTCGTGCTTTAAGTCCTGACCCAATATGCACTTCCACAGAAAGAGGGGTAGTGTCCTCTTGTTATGGGTGTGAAGGTCAAGTTGGTGTCAAAGGAGTTCATTTTTCTTTTTGTATCACCATGTTACTGTTCGCTCATGATTCGTCTTGTTCACATCGCCAACGTAAGAGGAAGGATGTTTCATGATCGCTAGAGTGAATGACACAGTGCAGTTTTTAAGTTGTATCATGTTGATGACGTGCAGTGTTCTTGTAGTACAGCATGACTACAAACAAGCGTGGTTGAAAGTGAAAGAATCTTACTACTGTCTCCAATATGAGGGAGTTAGTTACAAAGCAACACAGACACATTTTGACTATAGGCTTGCATATACAGTATATATATAGAGAGAGACTTGACTATGGATGCATTCAAAAATTCCCTCTTATCTTTTACTTCTTGCCACTTTTCCTCAACCCCAATGGAAAACATACAGTCAAGGAGTAGACAGAGGGAGGTGGGAAAAAAACACAACTGCTTGACATTCTAAAGTGCATGTTATTGAAGTGTGTATCCCTGATGAAAACACAATGTTCCGTAGATTCTTAAATTTTTCACCTTGTTTGTAGTAAAATATAATTTCATCACTAACGTGAAATAAAAGCTATCAGTCAAAAACATGAAATGAAAGTGTCCCATAGAGAGCACTTGCACAACTCATCCCCCCTGCCATCTGATGTTAATCTTATAAATCTTTAGTAGTAGTAGTAGTAGTAACGAGCAAAGATAATGGGGTCTTCGCCTGAAGTACCTACAGGCTCAGGTCCTAACTAAACAGTAGTAAGTAACTTCTGGTTGTTGCAATATAACTAAGAGTTTAAAACATCTTAAAAGTTAACGTAGAGAAACATATGAGCAGGTTAAAAGCTTTTCTGGCTGCAGCAATACAACACTCACGGGTCACCTGAGGGTTTAACATATACAGTGGAAGCATATTAGCAGGTTGTGGAAGAAGAGATAAACAAATATATGCTTCATACGTGTCATAAATACCTGCAGCAATCCCTCACAGCAGAAAGTAAGTGTCTCCAGGCACCGTGAACATTTACAGTACACGTGAGGCTTTTTAATGATTTAATTAAAACTCAGAAGCACCGGCGTGAGGCAGCCATCCTCCCCTACAGCTGGTTTATTTACGGCGTTGTACTGATGATTGTTGTTTATCTGATTATTTCATTTAGAGAACATAAAAAGACTGCCAAAGCCCTTCAATACGTGTCCGTGCATTAATTAATGTCCCTGCAACAAATAATGTTGGTCGTCAACAGGAAAACTGCAGTTCCGAACTTTGCAGAAGAAATTGCTCGATTTTTATTTTTGAACTAAGTTGAAGGCTGAAAAGTAAAAAACATGTTCACGAGTTCAGGTTTGTTTGTTTTTTGAATTCCAATTGCTGACTCAAAACGTGCAGAACATTTGCATTTGTAAATTCACAAGGAAAAAATGCACATCTGTTGATGCTGTTTTATCGAAGAAGTTTAAGAGAGCGTAAGTATAAATCACCAACTGCATCACTGTCGAAGTTGCTGCTGCAGAAGAAGAAGAAACGTGGGATGGCATTTTCTCTTATCCTCTGACAAGGGCTGCTCCAGTGTATCCTACGCGAAAGGAGCACTTTTCCAAGTGTTTTAGAGAATTTGATTCGGTCACAGAGATATTGAAAGGTTCCATCTCACAGTTCAGAATCTTTGGAAGGAAAAATGGACTATCTGAGCACATCCATTAAAATAAATAAATAAATAAATAAATAAATAACTTTTCCAGAAGAATTTCCTGGCTGTGTGTGCACCGTATAAATGAACGGTGAAAGTTAAAATAATTTTTAGGAAACTAACTGTCAAAAATTAAATATATTAACACTCTAAGTAAAATATAATTGACTGGAAATTGAATCTATATTTTTGAATCTATATTTTAAACTTTTCGTATAAAAGCTACTGGTCAAATCATAGTATTTAATGTCAGTATCAAGTAAAATGCAAACAGAATACACACATCATTTCTTAATAATCATTCTGTAGTTCCATGAGCAACAATTTTCTTTTTAGATGTCTTTAATTTCAGATGTAAAGGGCAGCCTTTAGATAACTATGGAATTTATTATCAGATCTCATGTAAAAAAAAAAGTACCAGCAGTCTATGATATTTAGTAGGATCTGAAACAAGGCAAGAAATGGGAACACTGGTTGATGGACTGGTGTCCTTCTGTCTGTTTTTGTCTCTTTCTCTCTCTTTTCTTTATCCAGATCTGTCTCTTTCCCTTATCCATCTGTGTCTCTGTCCATGTTTTCCTGCTCTCTTTTCTCCCAACCCATCAAAGCAGATGGCCGTTCCCACCGAGCCTGGGTTTGCTAAACACTTCTACCTGTTAAAAGGAAGGTTTTTGTCACCGCTGTTGCAAGATGTGCTTGCTGATGGAGAATTGTTGGGTGGAAATTAAAAAGAGTGTGTTGCTAGACCTACTCATAAAGTGTCATTGGATAACTTTTGTTGTGATCTGGCGCTATCAAAATAAACTGACTGGACTTGACTTGATTGCATTTGAAATATATAAAGAAAAACTGTCCAATCGCAATGTATGAACTGGGCTGAAACTGTATTAG
The DNA here is from genome assembly GCF_037954235.1 of Aulostomus chinensis. Classification (NCBI taxonomy): domain Eukaryota; kingdom Metazoa; phylum Chordata; class Actinopteri; order Syngnathiformes; family Aulostomidae; genus Aulostomus; species Aulostomus chinensis. The sequence continues at coordinate 1,922,896 of NC_141342.1, read as the reverse complement.
AGAGCAGTTAGTATGCAAAAGGCTTTTGCAATTACAAGACTAAATCATTTAGTCTTTTTGTGTTTGCATTTCATTACTGCAATTTTACTTCTTAATGGAATATAAAAGAATGATGAGTAAGAAATTTAAAGGCAAGTCAAAGAAGTAAAAGCAAACAAATAACAAATCATATGAATGAAAACTCGGCTGCAGTGGTCAGCACTGTGGCCTCACAGCAAGAAAGTTCTGGGTTCGAGCCCCGGGTTGAGCACAGGGTCTTTATGTGTGAGTCTCCATGTTCTCCCTGTTCCTGCTGGGTTCTCTCTGGTACTCCAGCTTCCTCCCACAGTCCAAAGACATGCAATTGGGGACGAGGCTGATTGATTCTCTAAATTGACTGTAGGTATGAATGTGAGTGTGAATGGTTGTTTGTCTATATGTGTTGGCCCTGCGATGGACTGGTGACCTGTCCAAGGTGAACCCCTCCCCTCGCCTGTAGCCACTGGGATAGCCCCCCCCCCACGACCCTTGATAGGAACAAGTGGAGGAAAATGGATGAATGAAAACTCTGCTTAAGTTTGGAAACACGTAGACAGAAGTTCAGTATAACTTTTCTACTCCTAATCAATTTGTCTCCGTCTATATGTGGATTATAAATGTTGTAGATAGAGACTGAACCATCCATCACCAACTGCCCTAATGCAAAGACACATGAAACATTGAAATGAAAATAAAACAGAAACATACATCTGGCAACATTAAAAAAAAAAAAGGTTACATTGGAATTAATTCCCATCAAATTACATTTTATTTCACGAGTAAATATATTCTCTGCAAACACACACACACACACAAATGCAAAAACCTCAGTCATAACATCTGGACGTGTCTTTATATAGCGTTTGATACATTTCTGTTTATGTGATTATGGTCATGGTTTTACTCCCAAAAATATCCATTAAATATAATGACATGAAGTAGAAAAGAAAATACGAGGAATTGAAACCAATAGATCAGTAGGCTTTAATGTCAAACATAAATGGTTCACCTTACATGATAATAAAAACACAGAGCCCACCTGGCAGATGTAGTCTCCTCTCTCGAATGTCAGCTCCTGCTGTCAACATGCCTACATGTGCAGTTCTTCCTGACTGAGAAAGCGCTGAGACAATTCAAAAATACAGATTGAATGCCGAGCATACTCACACAGTTTTTTACGAACACACACACTCATATGCCCCCCTCGTCTTCCACGCTGCCATTCACACCAGCTGACGCCATGTACTCAGCATGGGGTCCAATAGGTCTTTGATTGCTCTAAGTGTATCTGTCTCTCTCTCTCTCTCTTTTTCGTCCTCTGCCTTCAGCCCCTTTGTGTCACCTGAGACAGCGAGAATTACTTGAAAATTACTGTGTGCTGCATGGTGTCGCTGACAAACCAAGTCCCTGAACCTCAGGACCGAAAGGCAAACGCTCCTCTCACAATTACACTGTTCCGTGACACTCCAAGCTCTTCTTTTTTTCTCTTTTTTTTGCCCTCTCATTATCAAAAAATCCCATCTTCCCTTTGAAGGAGACCCGGTGATAAAGGCAGATCCTGATGCAACTCCCGCCTCCACCTCCCACTCCGACTCTGACAGGAGCTGACTCTCAATCAGCTGCGGAGAAGCCAAGGGCTTTTAAAACCAAACCTGCAGTCACTTCAAAGGGCCCTTCACCCCTTCTTTAGAAAGGAGCATAGTAGCGTTAACAGTGAGGCAAATGTGACGAGAAGTCAATTACCTGCTGGAGAGTGGTAATGGAGATTGTGGATTGTGGAAATGTGAGCGGGTTGAATCGTCTGGTGGGTTACACTGTCATGAAAGTCAGGTGCTTTGTCCTTGTCTGTTCAGACTGGAGGCCTACATAGAGAGACGAAGAGAGAGTTTACAAAAACTGCTTCAATGAAATTGAAAAAAGTAAGTGATCATGCGCACAAACAAGAAAGAGTCATATCTGCAGATTTAGCAACCAGACCAAGCCAGACAGTTTTTCAGGTTTTACCTTCTTCTTCTTCTTCTTAAAGTTCTTGAATCAGAAGTAATCACTGATAATGCTCCCGTTCAATCAATTAAGTGCGAGGACATCAAAGGAACATGCCTCCTTTCACAGAGATACGCTTGTTGTCAATCATTTTTACAGTAAGACAAACAGACAGATCTCCTTCCTTATTCTCTGCATGCATTGCAGAGCTCCAGATCTCAACTAGTGGGCTGAGTGCTAGTTAGCTTAGCTGCCATGGATGTTAGCAGTGGGACATAGGAGCAGACTATTGCCTCAGTCTTGCCTGCCTTTATAGAGCTCGGGTTGTGCTCAACATTCACTTTGAAAAAAAGGTTTTGAGATTTTAGAGTAAGATATCTACTCCGAACTCCTTTCCTTATTGCATGCAGTGATTTAACGCATCAGAATCAACTGCTGATACTAATCATGGCCAACTTTCCAAGAGAGGATGAGGAGGATTATGTTTGGACAAAGAACCTAATCCTGATCTATTTTAACCAGAGTATACACAAAGTAGATGAGGAAAGTGTTTTCACATGGTGATGTCTAACAAGAGAAAAGTAAATAGGAAAGAGAATGCAAGGTGAAGTGACACTACAAGTAAAACCACAAAGATTTAGGTCAATTGTAGCCACTCCAAAATCAACAACAAGCAAGAGCAGAACACAAAAATATTGGGTTTCTGGACAATTAGCTGTATTGTATGTATGTACTAAAAAAACAAACAGATATAGTTCAAAATTATTATGTGTATTACGTGTTTCCAAAGATTATTGAATTATTTTACTCCTTAATGTTACTATCACTGTTACTATTGATCATTTTGACCCACAGAAGGGGCCAGGCTGAAAAACACTAGAATCGCCTTTTAGGCTGCATACATCAAAAGCAAACATATAAAAATACAAGTTTATGCAAAAATGAAAAAAAAAGGGGAAGACAGAAGAGACACAGAGGTCCAGTTGACCTTTCAAGGACTTTTTAGCTCAATGTGTTCACTTAGACTCCTTGATATAAGTCTTGTTCACTTAATCAACAAATGGAAATCCAAACTTTGGAAACACAGATTGGTGCGAGTGAATCTGAGCGCTGGGTGTTATAAACAGACTGGAGCATGAGCCCCTGCTAACCTCACCACTCCGTCCCATCAATAGGATGTTTCTGTATGATTGATCTCTCTCCCTGCCCCTCTTTACCCCTCACACTCACACACATACACACACAAACACATCTACCATATGCCATTGAACACCCAGGCCCAGTCAGACAGTGGGACGTGACCACCCTTCCTCTTCAATATTTGCCTCCCACCATGTTATATTGACCTCCACACAGTAATCATTTCCTCCTGAACCTTTGGGCTTGACATGAGGCTACATGACGACTCTGACCGAGCTGTCATTGTTTGACCCGCTGGTCCTTCACAGGCAGCTTTTACCAATTGTTTGTTACATGAAGAGGGTCTCGAGTGAGTCGGTCTAGAAGGAGATAAAAACTGGTCATAGAAGAGTGTTAATGGAATGGGTGATTAAATAACAAAAAAGTGAAAGCATTTTGAGGCTGATGCTGCAAAAGATTTCAGGATTACACATTTAAGAGGAGCAAATGAGCAGAGATGATGCAAAATCCTCTCAAGGCCCTTTTCTCACAGCAATTGAGAGTGAATACTTTGGACTTTGATGATATCACTGGTGATTTCAAGAAGAGCAAGAAAATAAGGCTTTGCAACAAGTAAGACAACGATCATGGTCGTCTTGTGTTTTATGCATCAGTTTAAACACATCCCTTTTTGTGGTTAAGAGAAACGTGTTTTCATGTAAAGCAACTGGGGTGGAATACTTCCATCAGAGTATGACTCTGGGCTGATCCAAAGCTACTGAGTCAGGTTTAGATTGAGTCGTCTTTGGTTGCTACTGACCTTTGGTCCATGTGTCAATAGGTCTAATGCAGATCCAATCAGGCTCCTCCAGCCCAGGTTCTGCAGTGCATAATAATGATCCAATAAAGACTGGATCAGGTCTTATAATTCCCATATCTAATCAAGACTTGAACTGTCTTCGGGTCCCTCTGAAATTATTGTAAAGCCTGAGCCAGTATCTGTTTAGGATGTCCGTCCAATATTTTTAATGCCATAAGTAAGGAAGGCACGAACTACAAATATATGTTAGCTGTATTTCCATCAACTGGTTTGCAGCAAATACAACAGGCTGTGTAATGCACCCAGAAGATGGAGGTAAAGGCAATGTTACGCATCACTGTGGTTTGCAAATGTAGTAGAAGGATATGAGTCTTGAGTAATTGACTTAAGTTGGGCAAGCTGTAACTGTTCTTTAGTTCCAGCTATTATTGGCTATGTTGCTGCTACCCAGAGAGGAAGACAAATTTATATAATATATTCTGAAAAGGTAGGATCCACATCAAGCCAGAAAAAATGTGTCATCAACATATATGTGATGCACCTTAGCATTAAACTCTGGTTTAGGATTGAGTCTTCTGATCTAGGTGTGATGGAATTTTCTTTTTTAAATTAAAAGTGTGTTCTTGCTCCATTGACTGCATGTTAGTGTAGGAGGAAAACAACAGGAGATCCTTGTTTTCTGAGGAATGACTCTTGTGTTTGAAGCGCCACAAAAATGTCCTTTTTCAAAAACTAATTGAAACTTACCTGAAATTTAGAGTTGCAATTGTTTGACATTAGAGCAGCCGCGAAGTATGTGCCCCGTGGGTGCTGCGTGGGTGTTAGCTACAAGTCAATCAAAGTGACTGAATCCACGTCTCCCTCCAAAACTACCGCAACCAAAGCACATCCTCTGTTGATATGATTTAATTCCCCTGCTATCTACACTCTGGAGCCATGCACTTCCATGGACCCAAAGTCCAGTCTGGGACCCAGATTTCTGCCTCCCCCTTCTTCTAGTATCGATTGGCCATTTGGAGCCAGAAACTCCAAAGAGACAGACGTAATTACAAGGAGATAAGGCAATCTACTGCAATTAACCACTGCTCCCCTGGCAGCCTTGGCTGCCGCCCATCTTTCATCCTAAGCAGGAAATAAATTACCTCGGTCTTGCTGCCGCCATCATAGTCACTGAAATATAGGAACAATTAAACAGGAATTAATTCTAATTCATGCAACCCCTATCACTAAGGGGACATATTTTAACCACGGTATTAAAGAACTATTACGCAAAATTAATCGTAAACCACAGTTTCTTTGATCCTCACAATAAATCACTGGTTCCTTCATAAAGAGCCCTGAAAAGATACGTCTAACGCTGTTGTCAGACATTTGTAAGGTTGAAGGGTCGTTCTGAAAGGTGCTTCGTGGAGAAGGTTTTTCATTAGAATAAATAAATCTTGTCATGGTGTTTAAGTGTGTGGCCTTCACCGAGAAGGACAGGAATTTTCTTGAAATGTCATTTGCACTTTTATGTTTTGCAGGAAGCATTTTAGCTAACAGTGAGTGTGTATAACTTACACTACTATAGCTTCTATGGAACCTTAAATAGCAGAGATGTTACTTGACATGTGTCTGAGGACTATGTCGGAATTGCAACTGCCAGTAATGAGGACAGGGCCCCTCTCCTGCTGATTCATTGAACAGAATGAGAAACAAACTGTGGAATTATTCATTAGAGCAAGTGCAGCATCATCACTTTCCATACTTGCCTTGTTTATTTCTGAATTTACAATTTCAGCCAATTTTACACCAGATTACCGCAATGTCAGGCTTCTCCCTTTGGATTATTTTCATCATTTCCCTCTCTTGCCAAAATGTAAAATAGGGAACTTTCAAGGCAGTTTGTTCCTCCTCAAGCTTGCTTGGTTTCTGATAGCCTTATAAGGGTTGAAAACAACTTTTTAAAGGAGAATTTTAATAAGCATACGGTCACTCTGCAGGTAATTAGCTGGGGGATGAAGAGAAGCTGCCGGCTTGGATTCGGCTTCCATTTGAACTGCTGTTGTGTTGTACAGCTTGAGAGGGTTGTGTTGAAAGCGAGAGCCCCGAGCCAGCCTTTGGGGAGAGAAGCCCGGCACATCGAAAACCTCCATGCTCACAGTCTCCTCGCAGCATCAAATAGCATTTCAAATCCATTTGTTTCATTCCTCTTCTGTGGGGACTGCCCCCCTTTTTCTCTGCGCCCTTTCCTCACTCTGCTTTCTTTTTGGTTCCACAGAAATCAGGGCTATTCCCAAATTGTCCCGCTAATTTTTTTCTACCGATTTTTTTTCTGGGTTTTTTTTTGGAGCTTGATACAGTGTGTTTGTAAAGTCGTGATTGGGAGAAATGTTTAAACATCAACAAGCATATTCCACAGAGCTGGCTCTGACAAGCATCACAGATGAAAATGGACCAAAAAAGCTTTATTTTCAGTTGCCTTTGCTTCCTGAGGGACATATTTCTGACCAGCAGGAGAAAATCCAAATACAGCCATAATGAATGCATAAAACAGTGCAATCGCATAACTTTTTTTTAATCTAGAACCCTACAGCTCTGCTGAGATCAAACAATGGTGCAGCCAAGAAATGCACAACCCCCCCCCCATACTCATCCTCACACCATTATTCAATTGCCTCTTTCCACTCACCAATGAAACAATATAATTTCGACACAGAAAAAAAAATACCCGTCAGTGCATGTAAAAGATATTAAAGGTTTCGCAGAAATCAATAATCCAATATGGCTGCTATAGACGTTAACATCTCACGCATCCATCAAACAAAAAGCTCTACCTTGTTGACCAATTGTGAGGCCAACCTACTCATCAGGAGAGACTTTGACAGGGCCTATGGGGGTAAGACATCAGATCAGCTAATAATGTTGTGTATAAGTCATCCAGTTTATACATATAATAACAAATATAATGTTAATTAAACTGTAGCTTGTTCAGTTTTCTGACAGTATTTGACATTTTCTGGTGTATTTCAGTGGTGAATTTGCAAGAAGTATTAATTCTACAGGCGCTGTTTGAAATACATATATATATATATATATATATATATATATATATATATATATATATATATTTGTGTGTCTGTGTGTGTGGTTTTCTGTCAGTTAGATATTCAGAAAACACCCACCTCATTTCAACGTGGCAAATACATCTTAACATGCCTAAGGATAATAACATAACAGTTCCCTCATATTTTCATGCATAATAAAGTGGCTCTCTCAATAGGTCCAGTAATGTCAGATAAAGCTGCTGCCATTATGATTAGACAGACCCCTCCTCACAGCATCTCTCTTCTCAGTCAGGTTTCTCTATCTGGTTGAATTTATAGCCAATGCAAAGATCTGGGGTTATCTTAACAAAGTCAGTCATTCAACTGTGCATTTTGTAATATCTAAAAACATTTTTTTTTCTTTGCATCCAATAATATTCTGGAGACTGCTGCTGTGCATTACATCACTCGAAGACTACTGTAACTCACTGTATTACAATTTCATTCAGTAACTCAACATCAACAAATTTTGAATGCTGAAGCAAAAAAAAAAGGAGTCCGCATACATTTACTTTTAGCATCTGTACTACATATGTCATGTGTAGATACTGGAACGCAATTTAAAAATGTTGTTGATGAAGCTGTGAAACTGAATGCATCCTGAGATCTTTAAGCAGCAGTCCAGTGGGGGGGGGGGGGTGAATATATATATATATATTTATATAAAATAGATTTTATTTAATTATTTTAAAATTCATCTCATAATTGTAGGCACTTGTAGGTTTATCAAGAAATAATGAATCAGTGCAGTGCATTGAATGACAAAGTATACGTCAGACTTGTCAAGGCCAATACCAGCCTGATAATCTAACCATTTTCTCTCGACCATCAATGATGGATCAGGTTTTAATTAGTATCAGCCTACCACGGCATGTCTAGAAGGATCTGAATCAGGTGCCATCCAACAATGATCCATGGATCGCTTACTGCTGACAGGACCAACCTGACACGCTGCATCTGGCCTGGGCAGCACCTCAGGCGCCGACCACCTCAAGCACCTTCACGACCTGCCCTGCTGGCTTGGTCGAGGTGCAGGAGGGGCTCTTCTGCCTGGCTGTGCTTTTTCTTTTTTTTCTTGTGTGCCACAAAACTCACTCAGGGGCAGACATTCACAAATTCCTATTCTTTCTGCAGATAATACAATTTTTTTCAACCCACATAAGACAAGAAACAGCCCTATGCTGTATCCCAGGAGCAGTGATTGTACACAGTTACATTCAACAGATTAATTTCAAACACCTTTGACTACAGTCTTCTTCCAAATCCAAGCCAACGCCGACTTTTAGCATACCCAAATTTATTTTACACACATTGGACAGCAAAAAAATATATAAATTCTTTATTGTATATCTGATCCAAACCACATTTAGAGGTGGTTTGTGTTTGATTCCAAACAGGTTTCTCCAGATGTCCGTCTGGGTGCAGAGGTTTGATTTCAAAGTCGTTGTTCAGACTGCCAATCCACATCCGATTTTGGTGTATCTAGCTATCCAGATTGGTTTTAAACAGTCTGGACGTGGAGGTATTTTCTACAGATGTGTCTCAATTTCGATGCTCAACTCACTTCTCCACAGATAGTGACAGGAAGAAAAGTTGGTTGAAATCTGGACACAACAAAACAAATGTGATCTTATCATCTGGCAAGTAACCATGTGAACAAAAAAACCTATTAGACCTTATTGACAAAATATGTTAATTTAATGCCTTTAGTAATGGAAAATTTTACAAATATATTTTCATCAAGTTCTGCTATTATCTTGTGCTATGAAATATAGATAATGATAATAAAATTGCAAATTAATTCAGGAAACACAGCATGTGCAAGATCACTCAAGAATCCATCCTACCAGACTTCCAGTTGTGAGTCCTTTGGTGAAATAAAGGTGTGGTTTGGTGTGACAAGACTGTTGCTTCAAAACAAAAGTGGCAGCTGTTTGAGAGTTCAGCATGGAAGCAGTTATATCGAGAACTGGGAGATATTTCCTTTTAGAAAGAAGTGCCGAGAGCACCGCTGAAGACTTTTTCTCCATGGAAAAGATGTTTTAGCTCATTTACCAACTGGCTGCAGCTTCTATGCAACTTTGTCCAGTTGAAGTTAGGCTGTGATAGACGGTGATAAAACCACCTACTGATTCTTGAAAGCCCCTTTCCAAAATAGTTTCTGCCAAGGATTTCCCAGATGGTTCTTTAACAACAAATTATCTTAATGTATCATCTTAAATATGTGTAAATTTTTGAAATTATAAAATTGTAAAAAAAAAAACCCAACAACAATGACAAAATTGTCTTTTGTTTTATATATTAAATCGCAGTTTTTTTCATTATTTATGACAAACGAAATTGGATTTTGTAGCTCAACCTGGATCCCTCCTGATGATGTCCTATTATGTTACTGACTGCTTTTCAACGGGATAATAACAGAACAAAGCTTTTAACCTGTTCATAAATGTGATACCTAATTAAGCTTAGTACTAACAATTTATTGGATGCAGAGAAAACTAATGGAAGAGTGAGGAAGAGATAAATGTAATCAAAGGCAAATAGATCAGTAATGATCATGATCCAGAAGTGCCAATGGGAGAAAAAAGTTTTTTAATAACTGCTCTGTTAATGAGCACAACAAAGATTATAAAAAAAAAAGATGAGAGTAGCCCGCAGCACGGTGGTGCAGTGGTCAGCACTGTCGCCTCATAGCAAGAAGGTTCCAGGTTTGAGTCCCGGCTCGGACACAGGATCTTTCTGTGTGAGTCTCCATGTTCTCCCTGTGCCTGCGTGGGTTCTCTCTGGTACTCCGGCTTCCTCCACAGTCCAAAGACATCAAGAGGGGACGAGACTGATTGATTCTCTAAATTGACTGTAGGTATGAATGTGAGTGTGAATGGTTGTCTGTCTCTATGTGTTGGCCCTGCGATGGACTGGTGACCTGTCCAGGGTGAACCCCGCCTCTCGCCCGTAGATGCTGGGATAGGCTCCAGCCCCCCCAGACCCTTAATAGGAATAAACGGAAGAAAATGGATGGAAGGATGGATGGAGAGTAGCCCCACACTAAATACCAAGATAAGACGAGTGACAAGAGGGACGGACAAAAGATCAAGTATGAGCCACACAAATAGCATATATTTTTTGCATCAAAAAATACTTAAATGAACACACGCACACACCGTACAGAATGTCAACACACACTGAGAACTTGTGCAGTTATCTGAGGGTTAGAGATGGGAGGCAAGGCAGAGGGGAGATGGGAAGACAGAGAAGAGGAGTGAAGGATGGAGGGGAGAAGAGGGGGGAAGAGGGTTGCTGTCAGCTGGTTCTGCATGGCTGCACCTAAGTCGCATTGAGGCAAGGCCGGGCTGAGCAGCACCCAGACTAACACACACACACACACACACACACACACACACACACACACACACACACACACAGTACAGTGTGACTCAGACTGCAGAATGAAATATTGCTAGCCACACCGGGCATGTCACTTATTAATCTCCAGTGGTGATGGCTGAGTGACAGGAGCAGTGACCAAATACAACCTGTGAAAGGACACGCAGCCTGACCCCTGACCCACCCTAAAGCCCCTCTGTCAGGACACACACATACGCTCGAAGAAACACACACCTCTGGCCCACTTGACATGCTCAGTTGAAAGTTGACTGTTAAGTCTGTCACTGTGTACAATATCACTTTCTGCCAAAGTGTGAGCCAAGTGTGTATGTGCATGAGAGAGAGAGCGGGGGAGAGATGGATAAAAGTGAAGCAGAGGAAGCTTAGCACAAGCAGAGAGTATATGATGAGAGGGAGAAAGAGGGGAAAGCAGGAAGGAAGGGATTGCGGTGCTTGTAAGAGGCGCACAAAGGGAGTCGAGGGGGGGATTGGGGAAGAGGGAGATAAGAGAGTCCCTGCTGAGTGTCATCCCTTCGTTTTATAGTGGCAAATGATAGAGGAAGAGGGGGAGGAGGAGGAGGGAAAGAGATGGATGACCCAGAGGTCAGAACAGATCTGGACTCATTTTCTTTACCCAGTGTGAGAGCTGTCACATGGGGGCTGACCAATCCCTGGATCTGCGGGAAGGAATGCAACTGTGCGCGCGCGCGCGCACACACACACACACATAAACACACACGCACACACACACACACACACATACTGAGAAAGAACACGAGTAGATTGGAAATGAACTTTTTAGCTCAACGGTTCATACAGTCTTCGCATTTTACGATATAGGCCAACTGATTTTCACTAACCATAGCCAGATGTTAGGGCGTCTGGATGAAAACAGCTTTATTAAATACTTCGGATGTAGTATTAAAAAAAAAAAGAAATTGAACTTGATTAAAATTTTATTTGCATCATTGTATAGTATGAAATTTTCCTCTTCAGGATTGTGATTACCCAAACATGATTACACATATCACGATGATCACCTGTGATATCCATTTGTCAGTGAGGATGCACATTCATCCACGTAATAATAATTGTCCAAATTTATATCAGCCATCCATCCATCCATCCATTTTCTACCACTTATCCTGTTAAGGGTTGTGGGGGCTGGAGCCTATCCCAGTATCCTTCAGGCGAGAGAGAGGGGGTTCACCCTGGACGGGTCGCCAGTTCAGCGCAGGGCCAACACATAGAGACAGACAACCATTCACACACACAGCCACGCCTACGGTCAATTTAGAGTATCCAATCCGATTGTGGGAGGAAGCCGGAGTACCCGGAGAGAACCCATGCAGGCAGAGGGAGAACATGCAACCCGGAACTTTCTTGCTGTGAGGTGACAGTGCTAACCAGTGCACCACCCTGCCGCCCCAAACTTGAAATCAATAGCTTTATAATGTATTTTGAATATGTAATTAGTGCATTATTGATTGACAACAAATGTAGCTGCTAATTTTGTTCTACCTTATCAATATTTTGAGAACAAAATTTAACAAAAATGTGACTGAAAACAGTAATATTTTTCATACAATGCGATAACTTATTAAATTCTTGGCTGAATGATGATCTCAAATTAAATCAGTGCATAAATAATTAATTGGCGAGTTTTGCAAGTGGCTACGAAATGCATGTTGTATTGTTCAGTATTATTGAATAATACATTTCTCAATGAGGGCGGCACGGTGGTGCAGTGGTCAGCACTGTCGCCTCACAGCAAGAAGGTTCCAGGTTTGAGTCCCGGCTCCATCACAGGATCTTTCTGTGTGGAGTCTCCATGTTCTCCCTGTTCCTGCGTGGGTTCTCTCCATGTACTCCGGCTTCCTCCCACAGTCCAAAGACATGCAAATGGGGACTAAGCTAATTGAATACTCTAAAATGAGTATATTTGACCCTCTTCTTATTGCCAACAGAAAAACAGGGTTATCTCAGCAGAAAATTTCTATCAAGATCGACAGAAGCTGTCACACTGCACCTCTGTACTTACCGTAATATGTCTGATGCTTTTCCCCATCTCTATGTGACTAAACATCCCTCCAGGCTTAAACTTGCAAACTACATAGAACTAGTGCGCAATGCTTTAAAATGATAAAAGAAATAGCTGATTGTACCAGCGGCAAAGACAAGTAGTGACATGTGAATTGTATTGGCTTAATAACATATTCAAATCAATCAAATCAATGTACATTTAACGAATACAATACTAACACTGATGCATCTACTGTATCGAGATACACAGGCCAACAAAATCATTGTTAACAATTTTTAAATTAAATGTTTTGCTGTTTTGTTTTGTTTTTACATTACCAGTAATTTTTGTTAAAATTATTTCTTGGTAAAAGCAAGCATAAAAATACACACAGAGATATAAACCCTCCCCATCGGTACCTCAATTTGCCCCTAACTTCCTTGTGGCCAGACATGCCCTAGAACACCTCCCTAGAGAGACAACCAGGAGGCATCCTGACTAGATGTCCGAACCACATCAACTGGCACCTTTTGACACAGACGAGCAGGAGCTCTGCTCAGAGTCCTCACAGATGACTGAGCTTCTCACCTTATCTCCAAGGGAGCCACCCTCCTGAGAAAACCCATTCAGGCCACTTGTATCCGCTATGTCATTCTTTTGGTTATGAGGCATTTCATGTTATACCATCATCTTAATCATCTTAGAGTCACCAATAAGATACACTGACACGATCACTAAGCACTGTGACTACAATTAAGTAAGCTGTGTTCTTTCACCCACCTCCAAAACTAATGTGTGTGCCCTTGCTAGTCCTCCAGGCCAGTCTGCTTTCATGCAGGCGTTTTACATGGGGAGCACAGCAAGAGCAGACACTCCAACAGTGCTATGCAATCCTTCCAATGTATATACAGCACACACGCTGACACATACACATAAATGCACACATACACACAGAAACACACCCACACACATTCAAGCTCCATGAAAAGAGAGCACTGTAAGTTGAGATCAACTTTGTCTGCTATCTAAACAGTAGACAGGTTACAGCCAGTCCTGTCTGAGTCCTCCTCAAGGCCAGTTTTAGTCAGCTATACTAAGGTGGGCTAGAACTAATAATAGGTGGGCGAGTTTGATGATATATACTTTATATGCTGCACACTAATGAATAAATTAATAGAATTAAATGGCCAACCTTTTGGTTCCATACGATATGGCCCTGTCAAATACAATTCAATGTGATGCATAAGAACTCAAACTTTAAAACAGGTGCGCCAAGCAGTTGGTGGATGGCACTACTGTATGTGTGTGGCATACATTTGGTGCATGCTCAGCCTAATTTTGGTATTTTTAATTTTTAGAGGGTGCGTTATCAGCTTGCAAACCACAGTGCACAGCACAAAAACACAGTCATTAGACACCCTACTGAAATTACTCATAGGTGTCAAGTCAAGTCAATTTTATTCATATAGCGCCAAATCACAACAAAAGTTATCTCATGACACTTTACAGGTAGAGCAGGTCTGGTACCGCGCTCCTTCAATGAATTTACACCCAACAATTCTCCATGAGCAAGAATATCCTGCAACAGCAGCGATGAAAACCTTGTGGGCATGACATCATTCAAACCAACCAGAGAGACATGTTATTCCCTTTAAAGCTTAAATGGTGTCCCAAATAGCAGTGTGCAATGGTTGCACTGGACCACGCCTCATTAACATACTTCATCACCTGCCAGCGCAGACAGAGCAAAAGTTCATTTGGAAGTTAAAGGATAAGGCATTTGGCATGAAAATATCATTTGTTCTTGCTTAAAACTATTAGTGATGCTTGTGCTGTGCTAAAGATAGGGTCCATTGAGTCCAGCACGTAGCGATACAAACAGTAGAAAAACAGTTGTGAAAACAGTAGAAGAAGTGCTTCCGACTCAGCTAGCTGTGTAAATACAAACCAGACCACAATAAGAGGACAGGTGAGCGACTTTGAAGGTGGGATGTTAGCTGCCCACCCAGTCGAGTTAGACATTTTGCTGGCTGTATTGCATCGTATTTTTCCACTGGGTGAACTAAATAATGTATAGAAAAATAGGCTAATAAAAATTTCTTTCCTTTTGATTGGATGGGCAATGCATATATTTGGGTGGGCTGAGCACACCCCTGCCCAGGTCCTCCTGAATCATATTGACCTGGTGTTCTTTATTCAGATACAGCACCATGTCATCATGATGTCCATTAGTTCCATGGGAAGTCCGTTTAATCCCCAGCAGAGAAAATCAGCTCCACCATGGAACCAGTGTGCAGTGATTGGATATATTGAAATGCGAGCTATAAGTTGCTGTCATTAGTATTATCTCCAGTATTTATGTCTGACTCAGTGAATTATGGTGTGCATTTGATGTGTCATTGGGCGAATGAATGAATTGCTAAGCCGTTTTATGCATCTACTATGACAGCAACTTCAATCATTTAGCTACCATGATGCAAATTTTTAACCATGTAACTAATAAAACATTTAAATATTTATGGCTGGTTAACCAGTCAATATTGACATTTCTATTAGCTATGACCTGCCAAATTATATATATTGGATTAGCTTTAATAATATTGATGTTAGTGTGTGGTCGTGGGGGGGTGGGGGGGGCGACACTTCGTCTACCACTAGATGGCAGTACCTGTGACCAAATCACAACTGAAGCACTTTTGCGCTTCCTATGGGCTTTTCCTTAAGTCTGAATTCTTGCTTGTGTTGTACGTCGCTTTGGACAAAAGCGTCTGCTAAATGAAACTGTAGAATTGTAGAATTGTGTGTTGTGCAACAGTGTATCAGTATATCAGATTGACTCAGTATCAGCAGTATCATAATCTATTGACAGCTAAGAATAATATATGAAACAATATGTGGAATATATGAAGGTTTGTTTAATAGGCTGATGTATTGTGAGCTTTAATTTGTGAGGAGCTGAAGGAATGTGAACAGTAGTTGAACCACGGAACATAATCACTATGGGACCAAAAGGTTGAATTAATGAGATTAATCTGATGAAGACACTCCCAAATGTTGAATAATTCTCAGAAATTATAAAAGATGAGGAAAAAAGGTTAATGTTTGAAGGGAGCCTCCTGAGGGAAGCCATGCAAACAGAAGCTAACTATCCAAAGACTGTAAGTAGTATCAGTTGCATTTATACTTTGAGAGAGTTGAACCTCCTGAATACAATGTGTACTATAACTGATTGTAGGTTTAAAAAAAAACACAGAGTGAGTTAGAAAAGGGCGCATTAATCCTCCTACTGAAAATTCTTCTCTCATTTGATATGGGAGTCAAAAGGGCTGTTGGAGGTTTCGCCTGACAGTTGGGGATACAGGAGAAAAATGTGACATTCGGTTTAGAGTGCTAGATTTTAGGAAGAAAGACCTTACACCTTGTCCAAATACCATTTATTCAGGGTGAAATTTGTGGCTGTAAGGACAAGTTAAATAGAGTTCATAAAAGAATTTCATTTGCTCCGCCACTCAGCTGTGATGTCATCAACTGTATCCTGTGAAATCATGATGTCGTGAACTGTAGCCTGCTCGGTTGTGGTATTATCTGCTCTGGTTTGCCCAACCAGCCTACATGTATTTTGTGGACATGGAGAAGGCATTCAACCATGTCCTTCAAGGAATCCTGTGGGGGGCACTCTAGGAATATGGGGTATCGGACCGCCTGATTCCGATGGTTTGCTCCCTGTATGCTTGGTCTGCATTTCTGGCAGTAAGTCGGACTCGCTTCCAGTGAGGGTTGGACTTCGCCAGGGCTGCCCTTTGTCACCAAATCTGCTCATAAATTTTATGGATAGAATGTCACTAGATGGCAGTACCTGTGACCAAATCACAACTGAAGCACTTTTGCGCTTCCTATGGGTTTTTCCTTAAGTCTGAATTCTTGCTTGTGTTGTACGTCGCTTTGGACAAAAGCGTCTGCTAAATGAAATTGTAGAATTGTAGAATTGTAGAAATGTAGAATCTCTTGGCGTAGCCAGGGTGTTGAGGGGATCCGGTGGCTGCAGGATTGGGTCTCTGCTTTTTGCGCACAATATGATCCTGCTGACTTCATCGGGCTGTGAAGTGTGAAGCAGCTGGGATGAGAATCAGCATCTCCAAGTTCGAGTCCATGGTTCTCACCCAGAAAAGGGTGGAGTGCCATCTTCAGGTCAGAGATGAAACCTTGCCCCAGGTGGAGGAGTTCAAGTACCTTGGGGTCTTGTTCACAAGTGAGGGAGAGATGGATCGTGAGATCAACAGGCAGATTGGTACAGTGTCTACAATGATGCGGACTCTGCATCAGCCCGTTGTGGTGAAGAAGGAGCTGAACCAAAAGGCAAAGCTTTCAATTTACCGGTCAACTACGTTCCTACCCTCACCTATCGTCATGAGCTTTGGGTAATGACTGAAAGGACAAGATTGCGGGTAAAAGCGACTGAATTGAGTTTCCTCTGGAAGGTGGCTGGGCTCTTCCTTTGAGGTGCTTGGAGTAGAGTCGCTGCTCTTCCACATTGAGAGGAGTCAGATGAGGTGGCTCAGGCATCTGGTCAGTATGACTACCAGATGCCTCCCTGGGTTCCAAATGGTAGGACGCCTCAGGACAGACTCAGGACACAGAGGCTATGTCAGCTGGCCTGGGAATGCCTCAGGATCCCCCCATTAGGGGCTGGACGAAGTAGCAGGGTGAGGGAAATCTGGGTTTCTCTGCTTAGGCTCCTACCCCTGCAACCCGACCCCAGATAAGGGGAAGAAGATGGATGGGTGGATGGATGGATGGACATGACATTTTTTTAAATTATTATTATAGTGGTTTTTTTTAAGTGAAACAGTTCATGAATGCATGTATTGAAGAATATGAACTGAATTAACCAACATGAGCACGATTATGTCAGTTAGAGGTGGTAAAAGTTAAAAATGGTTTCAATCAGTTTTCATTACCTTATCCAAATACTACAATAGAAAAGTAGTCTTTACAGTAAAAGTAAAATTGTTGTGTACAATATTATTTTGTTTCGTTCTCTGATGTCAAAGCTCATGTTCTGTCGATGTGTGTCCCAGAACCTTTCAGAGAGTTTTCTGGGACAACAACAGCATGTTTGGCATTGACAAGGAGAGGGTAGTTTTGGAGCGTCCCATTGGCAGGAAGGAGAGGGAGGAGGCTTCAGTTGCTCTGGACACTCTGTTGAGCACCCAGGTAAGTAAGGACAAATAGAGGACAGTAACATCACAACTGAGAGACAACTTTCATTTACAAACTTCACCATGACACAAAGTTTTCTAAAAAAAAAAAAATGGTCAGTGCAAAAGGATTATGCCAAAGTACCATAAAGTTAAAAAAAAAGTAATTTTGGCTGTGCAAGGCTGATACACACTCAGTGTCTGATGATAAAACAAACACAACATTCAGAAATGTTTCCTGTGCTGGAACACTCAACTTTTTGTTTGATTTCCACATTGTTTTTTTTTGTTGTTGTTTTTTTGTCTCTTGTTCCAAGTCTCTGTCTCCAAAATTACCTCGAAACACTGTCTCAACACATCAACCAGCAGCCTGCCGTAGAGCTGTAAGGAACAGACACTGACTCCCGTATGTTGCATCATCACACGCATGCTTTTTCTTGTTTAACGGTCGTGTTTCTGTTTCTATGTAGCAATGTTCAGGGTGAAGCTCTGTCCATCTCATCTGCTTTTGTTTCAAAAGCCTACAACTCTTCTTACATTGAACAAAAAGTACTTTCAACTGACTCATTAGCAGTGATGTGGTCAACTGACAAGCCAAAAGCCACTTAAACAGTAATCGTAATTAGGGGTCATTTTCATGTTTCGATCCCAAGTGTCTCGTTTGTCAACCTGGATTATTCAAATCAGTATCTTTTCCAGGTTGACTCAGTATAAACAAGAATGATATTTACTCACATCTACACCTCATATCATTGAAGTTTATTTACTCTTTCCTAACAGCTTTGTTTTACTCTGTATTTCCACAGAAAGAGGAAGGCTTAAGAACAATGATGAAGAGCAACCTGACATCAACAAGCCGCAAAATGCCTTCATGCTCTTCCACACAGAGCACAGGCCAGCAGTTGTAGCTGAGTTGAAACGGAAGAATCCCGCTCAGGTCAACACCATGGGAGGAAAAAGGTGAAGTGTCACTGTAACCCTAACTCTGATCATTTCCAGAACACATCAGTAGAGGTCTGTGTGTGTTTATGCATTTTTTTTCATCGGTGTTTATGTTCGTACTTGTGCGCGTGTGTGTGTGTTTGTACTGATGATGGTCAAAGGTCAATGAAGCTGAAGGCCCCACTGCACTGCCTGAGCAAGCACCCCCAGCCCCCTCTGTCTGTAACTAAAAATGATTTTATTGCTGTGTACTGAATTGTGTAAGTCTGAAAAAAAAGTCACTTTTTAAAACGTGTTCAGTTCAACCCCACACAACACAACAGCTCAACAGAAACTATACTACTATAATTGCTTATATAGTGACAAAAAGCAAAAGACATTGGCAATGGTACTCCTGGTGTACTGAGATGGGGTTCGGGGCACTACAGTGTCCTGCTGACTCTTTGGCATTTACATACAAGCCCACAATTTCTATTCCAGTCATTGCAGCAGTTTTTACTAACTTCCAAAATACTATCTATTGCTTCCAACACTCAGCAATATCTAAAACTTGTACATGGCTAGTTCAAATAATGAAACATTATCGTGTCACATTCACCACTAGTAATATTTGCAGCGAGTCATTCAGTGAATTCCCAACAGGAACACATCCCCAACGGCCACAGTATTAGTATGAGTATAAATAGAAAGAGTGGCCAAATGTATAGTTTGCAGGGTTTTTGCATTCCTGTCGACTAATTCATAAACCTACACACCCTGCACACCAGTTTTGAAGAGACATAATAAGAACAGTGGACAGTGGTCCCTCGCTATAACGCGGTTCACCTATCGCAGCCTCACTGTTTCGCGGATTTTTTTTACAGCGTACAGAATGAACGCGCATTGTGTTCGGCATCCTGATTGGCTAAGGGAGAACCGCACGTGTTCTGCGTCCTGATTAGCGAAGGGAGTACAGAATGTGTTCGGCTAGCCAGATTGACATAAATGTTCAATAGCTAGCAGTGTGACTCTGAAGTGCTGTATGTTTGCAAGTTTTCTACTTAAAACTTAAAAGCTTAAAACTTGGTTTAGGGTAGAAAACTTGCACCAAGGCCTTCAGAGGAAAAAAGACACTACAGCGGAGCAGCGCCAGGACAAAGAGGCACCGTCAGAGGAACTGGGAAATACGCCTGAGTTACTGGTAATAGTTTCTTATGTGTCAAACCTCGTAGATCATTAAAATTAAATTTGTTAAAAATGTTTGGGCTTGAAAACAGGTTTTGATCTTTGGTTTCATTTACTAATATTGTACTTATTTTTTTTAAATCTGCAAAACTCTCACTTTGAGAGTATTTAAAGAAGAGAGAACTGTGAGAAAATGTTAATGCCTGTCTGAGAAAAGTGTATAAAAGTGTGTGGTTAGGGGTTTTACGGCCTTAAAACATGGATAATAATTGTAAAAAATAAAGCTGATTACTTCGCGGATTTCGTCTATTGCGGGTTATTTTTAGAACGTAACCCCCGCGATAAACGAGGGACCACTGTACTCTATATGTATGATCATGTGTGAATTCTCATTTGTGCGTTTGAATATGGATTTATAAGTCGAAGTGATTCTTCTTGTTAATAAAGAAATAGTTTTGCTGTCTGTAGCTTGGAGTATTGCCAGGACCTGGCAGAACAGTTTTCAATAGCCAAAACAAAACATCATAATGTTTCGATGTATGCTACACATACAATTCTGTAAAATTAAATTTTCACTTTGTTGTACTTTATCGCTTTGCTTATACATGAATACCAGAACATATTCTGGTAGCTCAAGTTACATTGTCTGGTAGCTCAAGTTGTCTTGAAAAAACAGATGCATGTGATTGTGCATTAACTGCAGGCCTTAATTGTATTGATTGGTAGGTTTTTCTATGTTAAAGCTATCACTTGCTTTTATTACTGGTTTCCCTATTTCTCTGTAGTCCCCCAAAAATGAAGGAAGTCACATAATGACTGAAATATTTGTTGTTGTTGTTGTTGTTGTTTTTTAATTGTATGGTTTGTAAGGAAAGTTGAATAACTGACATCATAAAATTGAATGCATAAATCAATTAAAAAAAAACAAAAAACATGTGCCGTGATATCCAAAAGATTATTCTTGTTTAATGTGCTTTTTGAGGAAAAGGTGAGAAAGTACAGACATCCTTGGGAGAGAAGGTCTTTGTAGATGTAAGATCGCAGGAAAATTGTGGTTAATGACCAGTGGTGCAGAGGTGCCTTACCTGTCCAGGTGGATTTAGTCTTGTAAAGCTACATGCTGACATGAGATAAGGCTCACATTTGTCAAGAATTAGACTTCAGTAAACTACATCATTGCTCTGAACCTGAACCCAGTGACATTTAAAACTCCTACAAATGAATGAGTGCCATTTTATAGTTCTTTAGTTTATTTAAGTAGAGTGATAGAAATTAAGTTGTTGTTTTTTCTTATTTTAAATGCAGCCAGAATATGTTAAACAATGTTTATCAGAATAATTCATCGTTCATCATGATAAAGACATTTTATTACTGATGATTAAAAAAAACAGTTTCACATGAGCCTTCTCACTATGCTAAGTTGCACATGCACAGCGGGGTGGTAAAAATGCTCACAATGACAGTGCCAGCGTACTTATTACACCTCATCCTGCGAAGTACATGAATGAGCCAAACTCCACACCACTCTATATAAAAGTTGTCATGGTATTTCAATTAAAACGACATGTTAAGCTGATGGTTGCATATGAAATGCATTTGGCCTCAAGTGATACTGAATTCTTGGTAATCCATCCATCCCATCAATTTTCTAATTCTTATCCTGTTAAGGGTTGCAGGGGGGTGGAGCCTATCCCAGCAAGCAGCCTTCGGGTGAGAGGCAGGGTTCACCCTGGACAGGTCCCCAGTTCATCACAGGGCCAACACATAGAGACGGACAACCATTCACACTCACAGCCATGCCTTCTGTCGATTTAAAGTATCCAATTAACCTCGTCCCCTCTGGCATGTCTTTGGACTGTGGAGGAAGCTGGAGTACCAGAGAGAACCCAAGCAAGTACAGGGAGAACATGGAGACTCACACAGAAAGATCCCGTGCTGCAGCCGGGGCTCAAACCCAGAACCTTCTTGCTGTGACGCGACAGTGCTGACC
The DNA here is from genome assembly GCF_037954235.1 of Aulostomus chinensis. Classification (NCBI taxonomy): domain Eukaryota; kingdom Metazoa; phylum Chordata; class Actinopteri; order Syngnathiformes; family Aulostomidae; genus Aulostomus; species Aulostomus chinensis. The sequence continues at coordinate 1,901,169 of NC_141342.1, read as the reverse complement.
ACTGCACCACCGTGCACACCCATTGTTGGTAATATATTCCATTAATCACCATACTGCTTTCTCTCCATCATTCCCCTCCTCCTTTACTCTTGAGCGATCCATTCTTGAGGACTCTTGCTAACTCACTGAAGCTAAAGCTAAGTTTACCCCTGGCCAATGTGCCTGACACCAGTATAATTTTTCACAGGTGAGGCAGAAACATTTTTGTAGACTCACTTGATGTGTATGAAGCAGAACAATATCAAGCAGCAGCGATGGAGTTGAAGTAATGTTCTGTTGTCAGGTGGACATCAGCTAAGCTACACACTACAAGCACACCAGGTAACTGTTTATCAGTCAACAGGAATTTTCATGGGATCTTAACACAACTCAGTTCTGAACTTTCAGTTGCATTGTAGGCAGGAATTCTAAGGTAAAGGTGATCTTTCTCCCTTTGTGGGAAGGCCCCACAATCCTCCACAGTGCATACAAAATCAATATAGAACTGTGGAAACTCATAATGTAAATCTCTCCCTCTCAGGAATGGATAGGTTTCATTTTTTGGTGGCCAAGCCCGACTATCTTGAGTGGCTACCATGCTGTTTCGATACTGTTGAGGAGGCTTTTTAAGGGGGGTTTTAATTTCACACTACATTAAGTTTTGTACAATGCAGGGCTTTTGGCAAACAGTTTGTGAAATGTCCCCTTCTGTAAACTACCATGAGACAAAGATAAGAGAGCTCACATAAATAAAAAAGGCTGAACTTTTTACTATGTATGCTAATTTCTTTGTGTACAGTTTTGTCTCTTCCTCTCATTTGATACATCATTGCTTCAATTTCTGAACAGGCGGTAAGTTTGCTTTTTTTTAATAACAGAGTTCAGTGTTTGCAGGCAGCATGTTGACTCACACATACACAAACACAAAGACACTGACACACACAAACACATCTTCTCATCTCTTATGAGGTTTGCTGGAAGGTGCAATGTTGTCAAAAGGCAAAAGTCACAGCTTGAACTCCAGCATTCTTGAAGAACCCCTTTTTTACCTGTTGGACTCCAGACTTCACCGCCTATGAAGATCTGCCATCAAGGACTTCCATCCAGTAAAGGTACAATTCTTTTGTTCATAATTCAATGACTGTCTTTGATGGAATGTTATCAATTATAAAAAGCCTTTCTGAGAGAGTGGCTAGACAGCTTTCAGAGATCTGAGGAGAAGTTTTTTTTTAATCCTGACACGATGCCCAAAAGTTGGTTTTAGACACATCACTTTGCAAATAAGCAACATTAAATCCACATCAATCCATCACGCACTGTGTAACTTTTCCATCAGCAATGAGTAGAGAGAAGGAACTTTGTAAATACACACTGAAGACCTGGCCCAAGTTGTGGCTCTGGTCCCAGATGGGTTTCGGTGCAGATCTCCATGACAACGATGCAGACTCAGCAGTGCCTCAAGGCTCATTCGCACTCCTGTATCACCTTCACTTACCTTCACCTGACTTCTGCCCAGGACCGGACTCAAACAATCATTCAGGCAGGGAATTTGACTCCCATGTTTTGACCTCATATCTTTCCTCCTAGCCTGCTCCAAAGCAGGTTAGTTATCATGGGGATGTTTTTCACTAAAATCTACCTTCATTGTACAGAACTCTGGGTTGACCCTGAAGTTACCTTGCTTGACTTGTAGTCCTGCTTCACATTAAAGGTTTGAAGTCTTTTATTAGTTTTCCTCCATGTTTTCTTCTCCTGTTTGTCTTTGGTTTGTTTCCCTCCAAACTGCTCCCTATTTGGATAAAAATTTCATAAAAGCTTCTCATATCAGTAAACAGCTGCTGCCATCAAATGACTGTGTTACTACTGATGTCATCAACTATCAGGTCTATTATATATCAACGCATATCTCCATGTGAGGGATGAAACAGATACGGGCACAGAAAAGCATGTAAAAGTCCATCAGGGAGTCTCTGTGCTTGGACCAATATAATTCACATCATCATGTGCTTCCTTTAGGAAATATTATTATGAAACACTTCATAAACTTCCATTATTTGGCAGATAATACCCAATTATATTCATCACTGAAGACAGATGGAACCAATCAGTTAGATAAACTGCAAGCAGGCCATAAAAGACTTGGACATCGACAAGTGACCTGCAATTTTCTGCTATTAAACACCTCACAACCACATTATCTAATTAAATGCCGTATAGAGGTACTGCAGACAGCACTGCCTTTGTCTCCGACATTACTGTGAGAAATCTCCCAAATAAAACATAGTCTAGGACAGCCATCTTTCCATTTCTCAACATTGCAAAAACCAGGTAAATCCATCAGACGCAGAAAAACTAGTTTGTGCATTTGTCACTTCCATGCAGGACTGCTGCACTTGGTTATTATCAGACTGCTGTGACAGGTCTTCAAAGACTCTCCAGCTGATCCAGAATGTTGCTGACTCACAAGAAAAGGAAAGAGATCATATTTCTCATATATTAGCTTTTCTGTACTGGCTTCTTGTGAAATGTAAATGAATACTTCAAAGTCTTCTCCTCACATACAAAGGAGTAGTACATTACTGTGCTCCCAGTGTTCAGAGTTTCCTCGAATCTCCAAAAGTGTGCAGATCCAGTACATTAAATACGGTCACTTCATCGGATAGTATCACTCTCATCGCTCCACCTACCAAAAGGTGCCTATCCCTTATTATTAATGGTGATACAGTAAATCATCTCACCATGCTGAAAATACGTCATCTCTCAAAAGAATCCATCCTTGAGTACGTTTGGGCACAAAAACACTGGTATGGTGAGGGAGTGATTTGTCATGGGTTAAAAATGATTATTTCAGTTATAAAAATTATGAAACTTCAATATACAAACACACCTTGTTTTCTTTATTCGTCCCATCAGTTAAAAGGATTTTTTTTTTCCTCCTCACAGTTATCGATTGCTTGTATGGTCATGACAAACAAAGTCAACACCAACTGATATATTCAGGTTCTACCCAGCAGGCACAGTTCACCTTCAGAGGTACCCCTGATGCTAAATTTTGGTCATCTGATAATCTACATTCAACCAAATATCAACATCTAAAGGTGTTCGTGACCTACAGGGGGCACACAGTAAGGCAGTCAGCGGAGGAAATCAGAGCAAACAGGATGAAGCAGAGGCAGAGGAACCAGGTCCTCACTTTTAAAACATAGAACCACGAGAAGTCTACACCAGAAGAAAAGGCTGGATTGTTCTCTACAAGAGAGAGGCAGGGTATTGTTGATTTTTTATTCTTGTAATTGTTTTTTCACATTATTCTATTTTCCATTTTCATATTTATCCCCGATAATGAACATACACTTTTAGTAACTCATTTGCACACTATCTTGCTCTCGCTATCTCTCTCTCTCTCTCTCTCTCTCTCTCTCTCTCTCTCTAACACACACACACACACATCAAATCACAACAAGAAACCTGAACCTAACATTATGCTTAAAGTTGTTTGCTTTTTTCAGTCCTGCTGTGTTCAGGTTAACCTGAAACCAATGCGGTGGTCAAAGGTTATTGTGACAAGCATTCACCACAGAGGCATACACCCACAATGCAGTATTTAAAAAAAAAAAAAACTCCTTTCCTTTATATATCTTAAAAACATGTCCACCAAGCACTAATTGCAGCAATGCATGCCTCCTCTCTCACACATTAAAATGCACACATGCACAAAACCACATAAACTAAATCACTGAATCAATGAAATAATTTAAAACAATATCAAACCATGCAAAAACCTCAGGAGCAATTTCACACAAACATCATGGCAATACACAAAAACACACACACACACACACACACACACACTCACTGGCATTTCAGGAGAGAGTAATTCACCTCATACTTGCATAGATGATCCATGCATGCCCAGATCCATCCCAGTGCACCATCTCTGTGTTCGCACCAGCTCTCACTCATACTTTTGTTCCAGCGTTGCAGGTTTTGAGATAATGACGCACAAATCTGGTTTTACAGCGTGCATCACTTCTGTTATCACTGTGATTAAGTTGACTGACATTTGCTGTAAACCTGATCAATACCAAACTGGTTACTAAGAAACCATAAAAGTAGCTGAAAGCCAGTGGGATATTTAGAACGCCAACATAGTGTCGTAGTTTAACTAAGATGTGGGATGTAACCTCAAATAATGTAAGTCTGAGGTTCCTTGGAAGCTTAACAAAATTTTATTTCTGAAATGTACGAATATAATCATGCAGAAGTGCAGACGGTTAAAAATTGCGCTGGAAGTGGTTCATGTTTTGTATTGATGTAGAATTGCAATCATAGTTTTAACAGATTCATTTTTTTGTAGCTCAGTTTTGTCCCATCCCACAGTCAGTTGTCTGCTTGTTTCCTTTAAAAAAGAAAAAAAAGCACCAAAATTATTCAATTCATGAGAGTCAATAACTACAGAAACATAGGAAATATTGCTAGATTTTCAAGTGTCCAATGGTCAATGGTGTGTTTAGCAAGTTTTTAGAAAAAAATTATGAAAAAACACGTTGTGTGTATCAATTCTATAATTTTTCACAATTTGTGGAAAATACATTATAGTGAAGAGGACAGTGGTGCAGTGCCGAGTCCCGGCTCCAGCACGGGGTCTTTCTGTTTGGAGTCTCCATGTTCTCCCTGTTCCTGTGTGGGTTCTCTCTGGTACTCCAGCTTCCTCCACAGTCCAAAGACATCAAGAGGGGACGAGGCTGATTGATACTCTAAATTGACTGTAGGTGTGGCTGTGAGTGTGAATGGTTGTTTGTCTCTATGTGTTGGCCCTGCGATGGACTGGTGACCCGTCCAGGGTGAACCCCGCCTCTCACCCAAGGCTGCTGGGAAAGTGATAGAAAAGGGATTGATGGATGGGTATTATTCAACTGTATTTATTTTTCATTATTTGTGGCATTTTGAAATTATTTTGTAGTGCAAAAATGACATTTTGAATTCAAAATTATTGTGTTTTCTCACACAAGTGCAGGAAATCTGAGAAAAATCAGCTCACAGGCAATACATATGTGACTGAGCAAAGACCATGTAGAAACCGGGCCCAGGGGTTAAAATTCTACAAAAAAAGGGAAAAAAAAATTCAGTGGCCCTGATGGTTATCAGGATTTACTGCTTTTCTTTATTTCATATCACAGACATGAAATAATCTTGTGTTTTAGACTTTAAGATATCCATGTGGACAGATATTTAAAAGTATTGATTGGTTGCCAAGTTACAGCGAGTGGTTATGAAACCAGAAAGATAATATAAATGTCTCCTCTTTGGTTTCTGATTGTTTTCCCAAAGGACAAGTGAGTTACAGAGCAAATACATGTGCTGGACACAATTTGGGGATTCAGCTGGAGAAAATTGAGTTTTTCTCAATGCAGAGCCACAAGGAACCAACCAAGGTTCACAATGAGGACATTCCCGTGGCAAAGCATCTTCTCCCTGTTCTCCAGCAGTGAAAGAATTTGAGGACAGTGACTGTCTGCCTTGCTGTTGCGGTAGAGCCCACAGAGGGCCTTCTTCTTCCAGAAACCTGCTGCTGCTTTTCAACGGTGGCCCACTTTAAACCCCTTGTCAATAGGAGGCTACATAGTCTTTTCTATGGTGACGTGCTTGTGAATAATTAAGAGAAACGTACGGTCAAATGCAAGAGCAAGTGAACGTCGCACATAGACACATTGGTTTGTGACTTAATGAATTATACATCTCCAGTGTGATATAAACAAAGGAGGGGATGGAAATGTCTACCAGGACAGCTGCATCTGCATGCAAAGCAAGAGTGTGTCATTTTAACAGCCTGCTAAAACAAGGTAAGGCTTCAAGATTAACTCAGGCCGTGTTCATACTTGTAATTAACATGCGGACTGAATGGACAGCTCTAAGCACAGGAGTGATCCACTCAAGACTCCCTGAGACTCAGTCACTCTTGCACGCAGGTGGTCTGGGCCAAATGGGGCCACACTCTTTGCAAGACCCAACTGTGATTATTTTCATAGACATTGCAGTTTGACTATTATAGTCATAAGAACCCAAGGGTACACATTAGGTAGGGAATTACACTCAGGCCCGTAATAACGCTCAGCTAGTCAGATAGTTTCTTAAAGGGATAGTGCACCAATAAATGAAAATTTTGTCATTATCATCACCCTCATGCTGATTGAGGTCAGGTGAAGTGTTTTTCGTTCACAAAAAACTGCTGGAGTTTTCACAGGACAAGGTGTTGCAGTAATCTCCGAAAGAATTGAAGGCACTCCAGTTACTTCAGATGTATGGAGGCATTTCACGGTTATGCTATGTAATTTTTTTGAACATTTGAAATTCGGTCACTGTTCACTTCCATTGCTTGCAAGATTACTGCAACATCAAACCCCACAGTGTTTTGTGGACTTTAAAACCTTCCCCTGACTTTCCATTGGCATGAGCATTGGCATTTTTGATGAACTGCAATTTGAGTTATTAGCCATCGTTTGCCATAAAGTGTTTGTATTTTGTTCACATGTCCCCACCATATCATACAGAGCCCCCCTCAGGTCAGTTTAGATATAACACATGTAAATCAGTACTCTGGGTTTACAAATCATGCATTACTTAACCGTGTCCTGTAAATCATGATTAAGTGGACTGTTGGAACCCTTCCCTGAACCCATCTGTACCTATGGATTTGCAGTAATGACTTTTTTCATCAGAGAAGCTGCTCAACAATAGTTTACAGTCTGTCACTGAGCAGAGAACATTATCTTTAAACAAAATGCATGTGGAATTTGTTCTCTTGCACATGTAGTCTACATTTGTAAACTAGGCTGTAAAAAATCTGAATCCGCTAAATCAAAATATTCAGAGTGAAAACTATTGGTTACATTTCAAATTAAGAGTTTTTAATATAAATCCTCAATAAAGCTACATCGAAATGTTAAATCTAAGGGCACCCAACAGCTGCAATGTGGTTTAATTAATGAAAAGTGTAGCACTTCTTAATCATGCTTGCAAGGTTCATTTTCTGTGATGGCACCCCTTTGTGACTTTGGACTGAGCAGAAAAAGTATTATTTTTACACATATTTTTATGCTCTCTTTCCATTAACCAATTGTTCTCATCTTGTCACACTTGTCTCCAAAATGTGCATAAGCAAGGTCTGTAGTTTGCTTAAAGTTGCACACATTCCTACGCTAGTCTTTTTTTTATAAATCCCAACTCTTGCGTAAGAAGTTGCGTACGCACTTCCAAGCTTTGTGCGTAAGCAAGCTTTATAAATGAGGCCCCAGGTCTGTAACCTAAGAGAGCAAATTTACACGGCACTCTCTCCTCAGAAAAAGATATAGATAGACCAAGAGTGAGTCAAACACCTTGGGCGATTTGGCCACATAGATCCTCTCTGCCTCTTCCACGTCAACAAGTCCTCCTTTTCTGTCTCAGTGTGTCACAAACTGTCTAAAGCATGCATTTTTCAGTTTCCTTCTCAGAGCATTTGTTGGTTGACATCTATGCAGGCTTGGCGCCCATAGCTGCACTTGAGTCCAAACTAAGCGGGTGTTTCCCTTCTATTAGCTCAGCAGAACAGCCGCAGCAGCACAGTGCCACTAACAATTAGCCTGACACATCCTGAGCTGTTCTAGTCTATCACATCAGCTTTTTGTTAATTAGATTTAACGCTGACTTCATCTGAAGCTTGCCACTTAATGACATTAATTCAAGCTTTGGGGAAAATTCAGACCTTAGCCAGGAAATACTATCTGAATCCAGAGGCCAAAGACAGGAGGGTGATATTTCAGGATGTGCTACAGTAATCGCTCTACCCATAAGTCTCTCCATGTCCACCTCTCACACATGGCGTCCTCTTTTCAAGCATATAACACTCAGTATATATCAGTGGTTAACTGATTGACCCATTTATTTTGTGCCACATCACAAATTGATATTGAACTAAAAAAACAAAATTATGAATTATGTATTATGATGCATCCCCGCTGTGGTTAAAGTCGGTTTAGGCTCAAGGAATGGGGTATGTTTTTGACTTCTTTAAGAATAGGAAAGGTATGAACAATGCACGATACTGATGGATCATTCATACTGTAGCATGATGGGTTTTTTTCCATTGACATGTATTCTGCAAGAGGATTTTTCCAGTGTGACACTTGCAAAACACATCTCATTTCCAATGCTTCATCAGCATTCAAGTTTTTAAGGAGCCACAAAGGGACCTTATTCACAAAACCTTGCACACAAATTTGTTTTCACTCTCTAAAAAGATGTTGTAACCGCCCAGTTCGATCTTACAGACAGAAAGAAAATACTGATGAGTGATGTGTGACTTCTTTCCCCTGATGCAGAATGACTGCTGACTTCAGTTGTATATCATGCCAATAATTATAAGCATTTATTGATAAATAAAATGGCCCCTAAAACTCCTTTTAGGATGCTTATTATGTGTTAACAACAGCCTCAAAAACACAATTATAGTTGGATAATAAAAGATGATGAACTTAAAAAACATAGCATAGTTAAACATTCTTATATATTTGATTGAAGTGAACTCTATTACACTATTCAGGCTGCAGAATGTCTAAATAAAATTACTAAAACCTTTGATATTCACTCATGAAAAGTAAACTCAGCTGTTTCAAGGTACTGGATCAAAGGTGGTTTTTATTCTAAAAAAATGCATTTTAAAGGTTTAACAGTGCCACTTTTTAAGCTACTCTAATGTTTTATCACCTAACAACAAATATGTTTATGATGCAATTAGTGACACTTAATAAATAAGCTTACGAGAGCTGATAGTGGCCTTATTACGCATTTATTAATGCTTTTTACAAGCATCTTTACATCAACCACTGGCCTGCTGCTTTATGCATTGCTAATATCAACCGTGCAATATTTATAACATCTGTAACTGTGTCCCATTTCAATAGCAAGAATTAAGCAATAGCTAACTTCTGAGTGACACTAAACACACACACACACACACACACACACACACAGAGTCGGACATGTCCAGGTCTAATGGGAGTCCCTGTAATCCTGCTGCTATGAAAAGATATTTAATCAGGCTGTGATTAACAGGAGTGTGACAGAACAGTGTCAGCTGCGCTACTGCGTGTGCACACACAAGCACACACACACACACACACACACAAGCACACACAAGCACACACAAGCACACACACACACACACACACACACACACCTGTGTTTCTGTCAGGATTCCTCCACAGACAGGCAAACAGCAGACACCTCCTTAATCACCAAACATTCCTCTCGATTCCTCCGCCAAGCTTTATGGCTTTTTTCTATTCCTCTTTGTCTTTCCTTCAGTCTTTCCCTCCCACACACACAGTTCATCTCACTTTCTCTATACCATGGCTAGAAGCAAAGCAGCAAAAGAAAGAAATCCCCCCTTCCCCTTTTCTTTATTTCCTGTTGTCCTCTCTTACTCCCTGCCGATGAATTAAACATCAGGGTGGCGTCCTGCACTCTTGCCACTCCTGCTGACGGGACAGCGGCCCCACTTTGTGTATGCACAGAGGGATTTCATGAAATAAAGAAAGACTTTCCGAAGCAGGAGAGGTGGAGATGATGGAGGGAGGAGGAGGTGAGGGGGATTAGAAAGAAAAGAGGGATCCGGAGAAATGAAAGAGGAAGCAATGTTCGACCTCCACTCGCTGTCCTCCGGATGCCCTTCTGTGTCCTCTTTCTTCCCCACCGACGTTTTTCTTTCGTTCTGATTTTTGCTAGTCCCCCACATCCTCATCCTCCCTTTTCTCCTTATTCCTGCTCAACCCCCCCCCACCCCCCCCCCCCAACTTCAAAACCCCACGGATTGGTTTTCTCTGTGCCTCATCAGCTGTCTCATCTTGTTGCAACTCCTTTTCAGATGCACACACTTTGCGCTCTCTCACTCTAACTTGCTGTTTTGTAACTACAAAGCCTTGATTTTAGCACAATCTGGTCCCTGTGTCACCAAGAGAAAATAGAAAATATTTCATAGGTTTTTTTGTTACTTTTTTTTTCTGGAAGTCTCCCTACACTTTTTCTTTCTTGCCCTCTATCCCAAACATCAGTTCAACAGCAAACAAGACTGACAGGGTGCCTCAAGGATAAACATGTTTCTCACATTTTACATGAACAATGTTTTTGCTCATACTTAATGTGCAATTCGTGCATTTTACTGAAACTTGAAGCCCATTTTCCATGTCCAGCTTTAGGAAGGCCTGGCCCAGGTGCAAAGCTGCTGCTGCAGGCTTAACATGTGTAAATGGTGTTAAGCCACATGACAGAAGGGATGAACATCCATCTAAACATGCTACAAATCACACTGAATATAAACATCAATCAAGCCCAGCCTTCCTACATTTTTGGAAAACATCTATAGTTTGACTTGGTCATCTGCTCAGGTTCAGGCTGCACTTGTAGTTATGAATTTGTTCTTAAATGCTTGCCTGGGTAAATAAAGGTTTACAAAAACCTCAGTCTGGGAGGAGATTTTACATTCGTTATTTTGGTTTGGAAAAATCTGAAAGTCCAAGGTCCAGGGATGAAAAGCAATGCAAAACATGCTGCCCGAAACTGCTGTATGCCACACTTCCATGCAACGGTTCTGATTTATAAAACAACAAAGGACTCAGACCGGTGTGTATAAACATTTTAGAGACAGTGGAAAAGTGACGACCCAGATGATGAGGTGGTGAATTGATACCAGGTTTTATAATGAAACCTTTCACACATAGAATTACGCTTCATATAAACATCAACAGCGTTGTATGTATGTATGTTTGTAGTGGGCCATAACCGTTCCATAAATGTCTGAATTTGAAATTATATAAAAACAACTGAATTAAAAATATGCTCAGTATTTCATCAGCACTTTATTTAGGTCACTTTTTCTATCACAGGAGCAGAGGAGCACCCGTCATCATCTTCATACATCATCATCTTGCCTTGTTGAAAGCTAAGATCATATTAAAGAGTTCCAGAACAGGGAGCCAGGGTTTTTAATATGTCTACTGCTGTGCACATCACTGAGTACCGTTTTAGTTTTTCACCTTTAGTTTCAATGTGTAAAATCTGATGCACAGAAACGCTGTGGAAGCTTAAAAACACACACACACACACACACACACACACACACACACACACACACACACATAAGGATTTGGAAATAAAGCCAGTGAAAGCTCTGTCACAATCATACTCTCCACGTCCTCATTATCAGTCCTATGTAACGACAACACAGGCGTGATCAAGCATAAATATATATGGAACCATCTGAATGAAATTGAGACTGATTGATGACACGATGTTGTTTAGGTGTGAATGTCAGTCTGATTGCACTAAACATGTAAACGCTGCAGTGCTACCCGTATATTATGATGCATAAACCACATTTCTCATGCTTGTTGCTATTGCAAGATTGAAGTTGTTTGGATGAGTGGTTCTTGTATTTTGGGGGCAGGGCATCTAGTAGCCCACGACCTGTGTGTCATTTTTAACTCCACCTTCTCCTGCCACTTGTACAGAAAATCCATATCCAAATCCACTTTTCTACTTTATGAAATTGACTCTGGCCATCATTCATTGACACAGTTGCAGAAACTTCTGCGATGAAGTCCTGACTTGGGTGTCTGAGGTATCAGCAAAGACCTGGACAAACTCCAATATGAGCAGAGCTCAGCTGCCAGGGTGGTGAAGACAACGTGGGCAGTTCAAGGACACTTCAATGCGGCAACTGGTAAGTTGAAGAATGATGAAATACTTTAATATCAAGTAAACAAAGTGCATTAAAGAGGAAGGTGTGACTGGGGGAGTGGGGAAAAGTATTGCTATGTTCTTGGTTTGGTGTTTACAAGCCTTTGTTGAGGATTTAGCGTGAACAGCCTGACAGTGCCGTGTCATCCACCAGTGGTTATGTTCTACAAAGCTTTATGTGTTTTTCAGAGACAAACATCTGTTTGGTTGTTTAAGACCTGCGTCAGCTGCGCTCAACTTTACATCTGCATGTGTGCATGCATGTGCATGCATGTGTATGTGTGCGTCTGGATATTTATGCTCTGCCAAATCCTGCGTGTGCCATTGAGCATATGTGATCAAACTGTATAGACTTCTGTTTGACTTTGGCTTCAGGTGTGTGTGTGTGTGTGTGTGTGTGTGTGTGTGTGTGTGTGTGTGTGTGTGTGTGTGTGTGCGCGCGTGTGTGTGTGTGTCTCCCAAGTCTCTATAAAAGGCAGATAATGCTTGCTGCTGTCCTATCAGCTGTGGCCTGAAGCCGAGTGCTGAGATAATTGAAGTTATTAGCTTGCTGCCCGTTAGCCAGCACAGAGCTTGAGGTAGGGCTCAGCCAGCTTTAACCTTGCCCCCCCCCCCCACACACACACACACACAGTGAGAGAACAGTCTTTCGTCTTTGACTCTATCTCTTTCCATCTCCACTGTTTGTCAAAGATCATCTTTTCTTTACCTATGTGTGAGCGTGTGAGCGTGTGTGTGTGTGTGTGTGTGTGGGGGGGAGGGGGGGGGCAGTTCAAAAACCAGCAAATCAATATTTGAGCAGGAAAACCCGGTCAGGAAACGTTGTGTTCTACATACACAGGTGGGTTTGGGTGTTCAGCAGAAAAACTGGGCTCCATTGTATTTACCAAGAAAAAATGTCTTATTAATCTATCTTCTTCTCCCCAAAAGTGTCACAACTGGTGGTTATTTCCAAGAAGGAACATTATTACACTGCTAAATTTTAAAATACAATTATTATTATTGTGATTATTATTAGTAGTAGTAGTATTAATCAGAGCAGGATAACATGTATGAGATACAATATACAGTTCCTTCCACAAGCATCATCCACTGCCAGAAAAATACACAAAATTATTTTTTACTAACATCCAGGTACGGGACAGCATGGCTTGGAGGTAGAGTGGCTGTCTAGGTTGCAAGTTTGATCCTTGTTTCCCCTGGCGACCATGGGTGTGACTTACCTATCACCCAATGTCAGCTTGGATAGGGTCCAGCCCCCCACCCCTGCGACCCTTAAGCAGAATAGAAAATGGATGGAACACCCAGTTACAATTAGGTGGCACAGTACTGTACTCAGAGAGACTTCATATATATGTTTGTTTCAATTTTTTTCATAATTTAGAGCCAAATGTTCTGATTAAAATGTTACCAGGGCCTCTGTCCCCTGTCTCTGGGGCCAAATGGAGAGACGCTGAACTAGTTCAAAATGACAAGCCAATCCTTGAGAAAATGATACAGGTCTGTCTTATTAAACCACTTCTCCCCTTTCTCACAAGTGCATTGGACATAGACTGAAGCCTTCTCCACAGGAGAGGATTTTCAAATCGAATGTTCTAAATATGGAAAACAGATTTAACTTATTTTTATTATCATCTTGAAAATAACATTGAAGCGTGGGGATTTTTTTTCAGACACCTAATCTCACAGAAACTTGCGTGATCAAAAGTTGGAATTGGAATGATGGCAGCTATGGAACTTGGCGAAAGTATGCTTTTACTTGGAATAATTTGTTTAGTATTTGTCCAAACATTTGTCATCTGGGGCGGGGGGGGGGGGGGTCACCTGATTTTCTTAATAATGCCGGATGGTGACAAGCTTCAACACAATTATATACCCCCTCCTTTCTCACACAATGTAAGGCAGGCATTTAAAAACATAAATAAATCAGAGGTCAAGCAGGAAGTAAGCAAATAAAATCCTGTCAGTTGGACAAATACCTGGGTTTAAAATTCAAGGCTGAGAAAGCAACAAGGAGGAGTGAAGAAGTTTTGAGATTAAAAAAAACAAACAAAAACCATGGCACAATCAAGGTGCACATTTCCATCCATCCATCTGTAACGGGGTTATTGTTTGTCATTGAAGTTCTTGAAAATTCACGAATAAGTTAACGTCCTGTTACTTTAATTTTCTGTAAAGTAATTTTATTTCTGAAGGAAAGACAAATGGTAGACAGATAATATCCTACAGCAGCATCTATGCAAGCCACCCTTTCTGTTTGAGAACAGTGCCTTCATGGTGTGGTGGTGCTTATAGTAGCAATCAGAGATGCTTTGCTCGCACCATTGGATGATGATGATCTAAATTATAGCATGTGCTAAAAAGAGACCACTGATTTGTTTCAAATGATAAACAATAAAAGTAACTTCATTAGTATTATTCAGGAAGCATATTAAGTGATATAAGAAGCCTTGTCACATCTTGTGACTGTTACTGGGTTGTCATTTGTGTCTGAATTACTCGAAGTGAAGTTTGTTTGCTATGTGTGTTAGCTCATGTAGCGGCTAGCTGCCTTATGCCACAGTTACCTGTGTCTACAGACAAACCGCGCAGCAATATTAAATGGGACATCTGCTTCACTGTGCTAATTATTTCCTATTGTAACATGTAGAGGCTGGAGCTTTACCGCTTGTCTTCACCATCACCATGAACCACATTTTGTGTTTGTCTGACAAGGTATGTACATATTTAGTACAATGAAATTCAGTATTTTCTTTATCTATTGCTGTAAGCGCTGTAGGGACTTTGCATTAAAAATGTATATTATTATTGTTATATCATTTTCATATAAAAATCCCTGACAATAGGTTCATAGTGGTTTATGTGATAAAGTGAGACGTTTCACAGAAAGAAAGAATGCAAACTTGCATTCATAGACTTCTATTTTGCAATTCAAACGTATCTGTATTTTTTGGATGAAACTACACAATCACAAAGATTTTCAGTCGCCATTTGCCTGTTGATGATCTCAACTACGGGCCTGGAGCTGCACTGCGTGTTTTTACCATCACCACCAACCACATTTTGTCTTTGTTCAACAGCTGTGAGTGGAGAAATAAATGCTGTGAGCCTAACCAAAGTCGCCAAGTGATTCCTTCAGTCCAGTCAGTGCAGAACCAGAGTCAAAGAGTTACACATCCATCCATTTTCTATACCACTTATTTGTTAAGGGTTGGAGTCCCAGCTGACATTGGGCAAGAAGCCTACAGGAGCAATTAGGGGCTCAGTATCTTGCTCAAGGATATTTCGACATGGTCACAGGGGAAAGTGAGGATCGAACTAGCGACTCTTGGGTTGCTAGACAGTCACTCTACATCTGAGCCATTCTGCCTACAAGGTGCTCATGTTTGTCACAGACTCAACATGATGGACACATTTTCCTAGGATTATGCAAGTGGCTGCCATACCTACAATGTATGGACTCCACTCTATTGCGCCATCAAACAGAATAAGTCTGCAATCGAAAATTCCAGTTTCAATTACGAAAATGTATTTTATGAGTTCACCATTGAACACACCAAAAAATGGAATTCACAAATAAAACCTTATGGGTTTCAAACAAGACTTTAGATTTTAACACAAATACATTAATACCCACAAATGTTGTACTCTGCCCATTTGATCGCAGCAATGGTTTTAGATTGAAAAATACTGTTCAGCTTGCTTCTCATGTTCTCCAATGCTACTTTTAATGTGAATACAATGGTCATTAGTGTGTAAAATCTTCCAGATATACCCAAACACACTGATTTAATGTGTTGTTATGGAGCCATCATTCAGGCAACCTGTGTTGGTTAAGATTTGGAAGTGAGCCCACCACCCGCTCCTGTTTTTGCTATACATTCCATTCAAGTTTACATTGAAGCTACTGTATTACTTCGGTAGGCTGAGTTTTATTACAGCAATTGAAGAAGTAGCTGGAAAACATGGTAGAAAGCAATAAAACACAGCCGTAGCATCATGAACAGCAAATGTTCTGCCACACACTACTTCCCCTGCAGCTTTTAGCTACAAATAAAGTTGCTAATCAACACTAATGAAAATTTACCTGTCACTGGATCAGGATCTCTTGTTCCAATTGAAAGTAGACACATAGCAATTATATTGCATTCTATATTGATGTATTCCTTTATTTTTGGTACTGATTCAATATTTTTAATTCATATTGCTGCATTGCATTGTACCATGACAGGAGTGAATGGTGTTGCATTGAATCACTGATACTGTGTATAAAATGTATCAAGACACATCATATCAAAACACATCTACGGTGTACTGTTCTGGTTTTGGGGGAAATCCATGCACCTCATGGGCATGAATATTTCTCCAATCGCTCAGGGAGGCTGAAGGAAAAGTATTTGACACTCTCGGGAAGGTCAAGATAGAACACAGTCCCTATCCACTACAACATTTTCGAAATGATAATTAGGCTAATTGAAGTATTAACTTGCAAAAACACACGATAGTTGTCTTCACATATACATGAATTGATAGTTAGTTTTTTTCTGCTCGTTATGAATCGCAAAAGAGAGTCTCTGAATGTTGTATTTGTACTTGTTTGTATTTATGTTTCTGGACACCCTTGGAAACAAGATAATTCCTCTCAAGCGACTATCCTTCAATAATTATTGCTCAAACATTGTTTAGTCAAATTTTAAAGGGTCTTTACCCAAACTACGAACATTTTCACAGCTGTCTCCTCATATCAGGTATTCTTGGTTTTACTTGTTCAGGTTGGAAACAGCAGATATAGGCAACCAAAATGGGTTATTCAAGAGGGGGGCTGGCGTCTCCCTTAGGGAAAAGGTCAGATGCTCAGTCAGCCATGAGGGACTCAAAGTAGAGCCGCTGGTCCTTTGCATAGAAGATACCAGTTGAGGCGGTTAGGCCCTCTAGTCAGAAAGCCTCCTGGGTGTCTCACCAGGGAGGTGTGCCAGGCACATCCAGCTGGGAAGTAGCCATAGGGCAGAACGAGGACCAGGTGGAGGGATTATAATGCTATGCTGGTTTGGGAAAGCCTCGGGGTCCCCCAATCAGAGCTGGCAATGTGGCTAAGGAAAAGCAAGACTGGGATCCCCAGCTGGAACTGCTGCTTTTGTGACTTGGCTTTGGATGCATTGTTGAAAATGGCTGGAGTTTTTGAGAAGTGCAAAGTCTCTTTTCAAAAGCACTATCCCCATATCTCCAGTAGGGTTGGGCCAATTGCTTTATTTTCATATTGTGCAATTGAACTCAATAGATACTGGCTATTTATGGCAAGTAGTGGTCCAAATCAATAATTGGTCCAGGTTACAGAGACCAATATTACTGACAGGCAGGCAGCTGAAATGTTGCTTTTATAAAACTTAATTAATTTAAGCTTAATTACTTTCAATGTTTTATATTTATAGAGTCTAACATTAAGATTGTGCTTACGGCCACACAGCGTCATTAATGCTGTGGACGCACCATCCCTTGGGATGAGGCTGCTAAACCACATTAAGCTAGCTCCAGTAATGTACCTCTTGAGTCCTTAATAATGGCAGCTTTTCCAAAAGATGTAAAATACACGCGTGGCAGCACACATGGTCTAGTGCACAATGGCTGTTGCAATATATTTAGCAAAGACGTCTGTTCCGTTTTACGTAGTAGAGAATAAGTGACCCCTGTTAAATTCCAAAATTCTTATTAATTATTGTTAAAAGGCAATTCAATTGCCTTTGAATAGAACAATCATGATCCATCCATTCAATCGCTGACAAATGATCTGATCACTGACTGGAACAAGCCTAAACTCCAGGTTATCCTCTACAGCAGTGATGTCCAACCTCTTGGCCATTACCAGGATGTGAGTTGGGATGGGTGTTAGCAAGGACCACACAATATGATATGCATCCCCATACTTGGGTCACGATATGATCGAATAACGATATCCCGACATATTCCCAAAATCTACTGGAACAGGTATGGTGTCTTGCTAAGTGAGTTCAAAATATGATTATGCTCCCAATGGCAACCTGTCAAGGTTTTCAAATTGAATATTTTTGTCCAAATCATTTTTTTTAATTCTCATTTTTCATTCAGAAACCAAAGTGCTTCTAAATGTTCAATTTAAATTTTCCAGGTTTTTGAGTTTCTCCACCATATTGACTTCTAACTATCATGATATAATTTAATATCTGTATTTTTTTTCCTGTCTCTCATCTTAGGTCATTTAAATTCAAGCCGTAATTACCCAGTTAGAAGCAAGAGGGCAGGTGCGCATGTATGCAAAGTATTTGGGAGAGAAGAGATGCGTGCGCCTGATGGCTCTGTTGGGGGACCACTTGCTTACACTGGCAGCACAGTTTGAAAATATATTTCACATTTATTCAAAAGCACCAGAGGAGCAGGTTGAAGTTGATAACTTATCCACTTACTTCTGAGTATCCCATACATGGAGGCAGGACCCCCCCCCCCCCCCCCCCCCCAACAACCCACTGACCTACAGGTCCGTCAGCAATATGAGAGATGGTGTGTGGTCTGTGTACTCAGAAAGGTTGGGGAACCACCTGTTTAAAGGTTTTCAAATGTGTGCAACTTTCTCTTCAGAAATACTCTTTAAAAAAATTGTTAACAGTGGTTTTAGTGGCACTGGCGACCCATCCAGGGGTGTACCCTGCCTCTCGCCCAATGTCAGCTGGGATAAGCTCCATCCACCCCCCTCAACCCCGCGACCCTTTATGGATAAGCGCGATAGACAATAGATGGATTGATGGGTTTGAGTGGCTCATCCACGCTGTTTCTCTTATCAATTATGAATGAAACAATGAGTTTCTTTAGACTTTAGTCAAGAAACAACCAAAAATTACAATGAGCATTTTTTAGCAGGTTAAATTGATCGGGAAAATCATCCGTACTTTAGAAACCTCCAAACTCGATTTAGCAATGAGTGAGAAAATGTTTCATCTTCAGTAAATGCAGTGCATGCACACTGACATACTGGTGATACAGGGACTTGTGCATACACGACAGAAACTACACACACTACCTCAGTTTATCTAACCAAACGTACATCTGGTTGCCTTCCCCTGCACTCCCACTCTACACTTCTGTTTCTTTCTCCCGATGACACCAAAGGGAGGTGAGACTGTGTGAGGAAAACACAGCTTTGGCACTAAGCCGCCTTTATCTGTTTAAAACCACTGAGCTGTTTCTTGTAAAATCTTTACATGTTAAGCCGATAAATGCAGCAAAACAATAAACAACATCATTTCAGCGTTAGCTTGGGATCCCGCCTTTCATCTGACTGAAGATTAGGTTCATTTGCTCAACTTGCTCAGTTACCAAGATTAAAATCACGGCAAGGCTTTGTCATCCCCAGACGAACATAACGGCAGGCATTACCTTAGAAAAGATTATGCTGCGATTAAGCAGATCGGATGCAACACTGCTGTCATGTCAGCTTGAGACAAGCCTTAGCTGGCAGACTAACCCTCAGATAGACACAGGTTTAAATATGATAGCTTGAACAATGAATGGGAGGTTTTGCCAAGGAGATTTTGTCCTCTTGGGCATCCCATATAAGTCGATCCTTGAAGATATCCCACAAACCACTGTGAAAAGTTTCAACATGGCAGAGATCCACTGACCCGAAAGTACGACTGCAGAGAAAGCATCAAGAGAGACCTTCAAACTGTTAATGTATTTTTAACAAGGTGTGGAGAGACAGCAGCAGGGGGGTTCAGAAAGAGAATTTAAATGAAACACACGTCATTTGCACAACAACCAAACACTGTAACAACTTGGGTTTTTCATCTTCAAGTTGTTGCAGAGGCTTTTGCTCACACTTTGTTCTTCATTTCATGGTGGAACTAACAGGTATCAAAGGCCTTTTGTCATGTGGAATACCAAAATGCCAAATCTCTGCTGTGTATGGATATTAATGCTGTTGTGTGTTCCCCAGAGCTTTAGGCAGAACGCTGGGGACCTGTAGCTCCTCCATACGCTTAAATGGATTTCACAGCTCCCCATGGAGATATGAGGGAAGCCTAGGTAGGAGTCACAGGGGGCCACATCCAGAAAATCACAGCTTCGATTGCTAAGAATCCAAACAGCAAACACAGGTACAGGAGACGGGACTTGAATACAAGTTGGCGAGTGTTCAGCTTCTTGATTTGCTTGGAGCAAATTATGTTCTCAGCATGTAAAGATGAAGAGTTTAACTCTCTGTGGCACCAAAGACAGAGTCTTGTGAGTTCTTCCAAATTCAAATGTTTTTTTCACATTGTTTTTTGTTATCCTGTCTCTTCAGAAATTAATGAACATTAAGGAATGAGAAAAATAATCCACTGTACTTTTTTAAACAGCACCTTTCTTACACATTTTGAAGAATATCTATATTTGATACACCTTGGTCACTTTTTCCTACCCAAATCTATCTATGACCTCTCGGTCCAGTACCCACGGGGACTGTTGATGGTCATATTTACTATTTTTACCACTTTCCTGACTGTCAGACATCTCCGTTCCATAGGGAGCTGAAGAAGTTATTTTGCTTTCATCAAAGCCAGTCCATGCTTTATAACACAATAATTTTATATCACCATTGCTTTCTTGAATGGGTAGTGTCATTTTGCACGAGTGAGACAGGTCCCATATGCACAAGTCATGAGCAAGTTTCACATTTTAACTGTCAGTTCCTAAACAAGTCCCAAGTTATGGTGTTTCTAATCATACAGATCTCTACAAGTCAAGCATGTCAAGCACATGATACTCTGATGATCTGCTTCAGTTTATGTCTGTTCAGCTGATCACAGCAACTGACAGCCGCAAATACCAGCTTCCAGGCCAAGATGTTTTTTTTAGATGTTATTAAAGCAATCAGTTGACACTGGTCACCAATTCGTCACCAACTACAAAGTCCTTTTTATTTTCACGTTCTGATGGTTCAGCTGGTTTAACCAGCTAAAAACATCAACTAGCATATCAAAAAAATGTAGAAATGTATATTGTGTTTTCAGCATCTACTTCTAAATACCACAGTAAAACTACATGAAACATTGTTACAGAGAGAAGTGGGTGATAATCGTAATGCTATAGCAAAACAGAAAACGCAATGACATATGGATTTGAACAAAGAAAAACAAGAAAATGCACAACCTTCTTGGCCATTAAAGCATAGATCCCTGAGTGTTCGAGGTGCACGTGAATGTACCCCAGAGCACTGCTTTTGCACTGCTGAAAAAAATAGAAAAACTGTCTTGCAAGGTTTTATTGTTGCAGGCTGCCACAAGTAAATGAATGTATGGGAAACGTTTCAAACAAATTGGAAATCAATACAAAAGTAGAAAGGGAAATTGATCCATTTATAGACAATTCTATGAGGCCAAATTACAATTTTGTAATAGGAGTTTGGCGGCTTTAATGATAGTGACATATTGTAAAATGTCATGTTTCGTTTAGTGCCAGAGGATCATGCCCAAAGCATCATGTTACATAAAGTCGCTGCCTCCATAGCTCCCTGACAAAGCCTATATTTGGCATCAACACTGATTTAACATATGATGATGTGGCAAATTTTCCCTCTCAAAGTATTAAGCATAATAATGTGCGAGACGGTGAATTTGTATAAAACATCAAAACCTTGATTCAGTGTTAATTCAACTGGGTCCCGCCATCTGCCTGGGATTGATTGGCTGCTTCATCCCTGTCACCCGCATTGACCCTCCTTCAGCTTTAATTTCAAGACATGCTCTCTCCCTGGCCCAGATATTAAAGTAGTGCTCGTGCTGTGGTCACATGTAATGGAGAACATTAGAACAGCTACAATTACCATGAACTGTCAGAGTATAATAGGAATTGAATGAGATTACTCAATCACTTCACTAGTGCCTTCCACAGTGAAGGAGGGGGTGAGACGGAGAGTGAGGGAATGGGGGGGGGGTCAAAAAGAGATGACCACTTTGCTCTGAGCATCTTTGGCCCTTTGCTTCATTACTATGAGCCAAGAAACTGGAACAGGGTGAAAATTGAGGCAGTGATTTAAGACTCGGTCAAACTATACCAAATTCATTTACTGTTAACAATTTGATTTCAAAGAGTCCTACAAGCCCATTACAGTAGAGAGAAATGAAACCTTCTTGCATTCAAACACACACACACACACACACAAATTGGGGATTACAGGCTCACTCCTCATTCAGACCACTCAGTGTGCACCGTTAAGTGTCTTCCTGTATGTGCGAGGGCAAAATGAAGGGACATTTATGCATTGTGAGGACATTTTTTCAGTGCTTAAACTTCAAAGGGCCTCAGTTTGTTAAGACTTGGTTTTAGAGACCTACAGTATCTCTAGATTCTGGGTTAAGGGTTGGGGTTAGACATTTAATAGTGATGGTTAAGGTGAGGGTAAACAGCTAAGTAATGAATGATGTCAGTGAGAATGTTGGGAATTCACAAATGTGTTTGTGTGTGTGTGTGTGTGTGTGTGTGTGTGTGTGTGTGTGTGTGTGTGTGTGTGTGTGTGTGTGTTGTTGAGGTGCTACTTTCTAGCAACCAATTAAGCAGAATCAGTACTGAGACAGCAGCTGAAGCTGTAGGCATGCCTGGGAGCAATGGGGAGGGAGAGGCTGGGTCAGCAGGTGAGGGAGGGCCGACAATGGGTGCACAGGGGTGAGGTGGGTGGGGAGGGCTGTCAGAGTTGAGGCTAAGGCCGGATAGATATCCAAGGGCACATGGAGGAGAGCCATGGGGGCAGGCGAAGGTCAAGGGCTCCCTCATGAGCACTTCTGCATAATGCATACAGCTGCATATTTTACCCTCTAATGTTAGATTGCTGAATAATGTTTTGATAGTACAGTATTCCCCTATCAATATCTCATTCATCATGTATGTTTTCAAGGTTTTTTGTGTTGTCAACCAAGTGCACAAACAATAAACGACGCACAGTGTTACACAACACTCCTCTTTCCTTTGTATAAGAGAAATTAATGGTCAGTGAAGGTGGACTTTTCCTTTTTCTTTTTAGTCAGGAGAAAGGTTGATCCGCATACATACAAACAACATTGCTCTGTGTTCCCTTTTTTATGTTTAGGTGTTAAATGGTTTTCCATATAGAGTACTTGCACCATTGACATTTTCAAGTCACATTAATGTTCAACATTAAATACGCATACAGATACAGTCGAAGCCTTTTCTCTGTACTCTGCATTCATATTGCCCCATTTCTACATGTTTCCATGAATCTTACAGATACGGATCAAACAGAGCAGTACCACTGGAAATCATGGGGGCAGTGTTGCTATCACTACCTGATATGTAGTTCTAGTGAGACACAAAGAAGAAATAGCAATGGCGGAACTTTTTGAGGAGAGATTGTGTGAATATCTAATTATTGTCTGTATTTATGTCTTTTATGAAAAATATACATTATTAATACCTCCTCCACCATCGCCATGTTTGTTTTTGAGTTTGTTGTTTTAATAAGCTTTTGACTCTGGGCTGCCCCCTGGTGGATGTATTGGTTAACATCCATGCCAACGTGAGCATAAATGGGCCTTTCGTGGTCAGATATTAAAATCTCTCAGTTTGAAGCCGATGGGATTTTTACACTGAATGTTAGATTATTGCTGAAGATAATGTGACCAAAAAAATACACCGCGGATGCTGGTGCTGTGCTGTTAATCTCCATGACATCTGATGTCACCTTTAGACACTTTAAATATCTGAAATGTGGTATTAATATGAATATTTATTGTCAAACAAAAGGCTAATATATATTAAGCTCATGTAACCACATACATTATCTTCAGCATTTAACCCATTACTTTTGAGACAAGGGAACCAGATGTTCAGTGATGCTAACTTGTTCCCACTAACACTCAATAGTCCTAATGATTGGTGGTTCATCTTGGCAACTGAAAACTAAAAAGAAATACAGACAAGCCAGTACTTTTGTGGATTGTTTCAGATTTACCAGATTCTGCAGTGATTGTCTGCCACGATTTCCACTGTACAATATAACCAGCCTTCATATGCTGAATTTCTTACCCTGAGTGTGTGTCATGCCATACATGTGTGTTTTCACTTCAAATAGTTGCACTCCCAAGTGCAGCTCACTCTCAGTGTCACTGCATGGAGCTAAGCCGTTGGTTGGATGCATCGTTAGCATAAGCAGGCTGTGCTGTGTAGCCTGTATAACAATAAGGTGTATTTGTTGTCTTGGTGGTTTAACTGCTCTGCATGTGATTACAGTGTTTGTGGACAGGCAGAGGCAATGGGAGGGGAAATGAGTGTGTCTAACTTGGTGTTGTGTTTTCATCACTGCTGGTGAGTAATTTATCATAAGGGTGAATGCCAACTGATATCTTTTTAAATGAACAGCCAGACATTAGGGAGTATCAGTGGGTTTATGTGAAAGAGGTTTGAGAGTCAAAGTGGATGCTATGTAAAGAAAGAGCAGAGCGTTAATGAAATTGCCTGTAAAACATCTGACATGCTGATCCTGTCAGAAATTTAAATCAAAGTTATGCATGTCGGCTGCACGGTGGTGCAGTGGTCAGCACTGTCGCCTCACAGCAAGAAGTTTCCGGGTTCGAGCCCCGGCTCCATCACGGGATCTTTCTGTGTGGAGTCTCCATGTTCTCCCTGTTCCTGCGTGGGTTCTCTCTGGTACTCCAGCTTCTTCCCACCATCCAAAGACATGCAACTAGGCTGATTGATACTCTAAATTGACTGTAGGTGTGAATGTGAGTGTGAATGGTTGTTCGTCTCTCTATGTTGGCCCTGAGATGGACTGGTGACCTGTTCAGGGTGAACCCCGCCTCTCGCCCGTAGCCGCTGGGATAGGCTCCAGCCCCCCCGCGACCCTTAACAGGAATAAGCGGAAGAAGATGGATGGATGGATGGAAGTTATGCATGTCTGTTTCACGTGAACATCTTTCTGAGGAGAAGCAGATGTAATGTTAACAACAATAATTTTTCATGTTTTAACTGTTTTAGTGGCGATCTCTTGCTTTCTGTATGAAAATTGTGCTTTTCCTGCTCATGGTTTCTGCTGGTCAATGGTGCAGCACCACACCAACAAATCATCTGACCACACCTCTTTTTCAAATCAGCACAACCATGGGTGTACAGACGACGCAGGTGTATTTGCTAGTTAAACAACATGATCCCCTGATGGGAAAATGACAACTTCATCTGTCAGAAACTTACAACAACTGTGCAAATGATAGACCCCATTGTATAAACTGAATCAATGATTGTAAGGAAAGCTGTAATTTTTGACTCATATTACTGAAAAATTATTTATTCACAGATGTAATTGTGCCATCTGTTTGTGCATACCATGCCATGTTTTAGTTGGGACGAAATTACACCTAAAACAGGCGGTGTTAGTATATCTTACCAACAGATTGCAGGAATTTAGCTCCATTTCTTTTCAATATCATGTGACCACTTCAGTGTGCCATTTGATCCTACACAATTATCTATATAAAACTGACTTTATCGTGCTGAAATTAAATAATGAATCTAACGCTCCATGAAACATAAGTACACCTCCATGAGTTTTCCTCCCACCCAAGCAGCAGCAGATAATGGGCTCTTTAAGTGGGAATGGAGCCTCCGTGTAACAACATTCTCTCTCCTCTCCACGCTCGCCTCATGACTCATGTGCCCAAAGTGATCTCTCAACAACGGCAGGATAACGGATGCACCCAACACAGTTGTCAATCGATATTAATTGCTTAATTAAAAGGAATATATTGTCGCTTGGAGTGTACAGGCAGCTCAGTCTCTCCTCAGAGCATTTAAAGTGGATAACAGATACAAGCAGGGTGAGTGAGATTGAGGGGAGTGTGTGTGTGTGTGTGGAGGGGGGCATCAGCAAGGGACTGAGGCCTACTGCATATCAGGATGTGTATGTGGGGTTTTTCTTGTCATCAGTTCGTAGTGATTAATGATGGTGTTTGCATTTAACCTCAGTGTGTATCATCCCTTTCACAAGATTAGATATTTTTCCAGTGATATTCATCCAATTGCCTAGTGGTCTTGGTTCAGTTCTGCACTATTTTGATGGAAACTTGAAGAGCCAACTGTCACACCTGCTGACATAAAGTCACATGCATGAATCCATCCACATAGCTCCTTGAAATAGCACAAAACAACAGCAGCGATTGTCAAAACCTCTTAGGAGCCCCTAACATACCCTTGCAGGACAGTTGTGTATCCATTAATTCATTCACCACTCCCTCCACTGCCTTATATGCATTATTTTTCCATTTTATCAACAAATTACAGTCATCATGAATGGATGATTATTGCCGGACTTTTATTTCATACAAAACCTGACAGGGATTTTCATGTCTTGGCTGATCAGTGTAAAGGTACAGTGCATTTCCCAGGTACACTTGATAATTGTGAGTATTTTGTGTTCCTAATTTTTCAGTCAGGTCTCATCCCAGGTTGTCAGACAGCATCACTCACCAACATGCTAGTTTTAAGGTATGAAGTGCAGCAGCCTGTCAAATGACCTCAATGAACAGCCTTTCATATCACAGTGATGATTTATGCTATTGAGAAAGAAATTGTGGCCACTTCAGTCTCAGTTCATTCCAAACAGAAGTCAAACACCTGTGACCTGCTACGCAACTTTTCACTGTACGCTGATGTCAAAAGCAGAGTATGTCAAATGGAGACACTGATAGGTTTACAATGAAGTTAAAAGTGAGGCTGCTGCATCTTGCAAATACCAAACGGTGCTTTGTCCTTCGGAAAGAGATGCATAGAGTGACAACATGTCAGTATTTGTTGAGATGGGAGTATTTACGTTGTGAGATGATAACATGATTATTACTTTAGCTTCCATCATAACACTGAACATCATATTCCTCAAGTTTTAACAAGAAAAAAAGTTATTCATGACATTTTTTTTTTCATTTCCAGAAGGAAAAAAAAGGAATTAGAATCTTTATTATACCTTATGTGATTATTAGTTGAACAGTGGTCTGAATTTCATTTCCATAGTAAATGATAGATTAAAAGAATGAACAATGCGGCCATGATGGATCATCTGTGCTTCAGTGGATGATGGTGCAGCAGATAAGGCTTTGAATTTAAGATAGCACTACATGCACTACAAGGATAATAATTCAAAAGCTCATCTAAACAGAGAGTGATGGTGATCTGTCATTGAGGAGCTCCACCCGAATACAGGAATGGAATGAGGTACTTACTGACAACCAGAGTTGGGAAAAGGAACAAAATGACGACTTTGTTGTCTGAGTCGTTAAATGAGTTGACAGAGTTGTCTTAAAGCGGGATGTGTCCAGTCTTCTTTCACCTATTATTAAAATCTAGCACCTCCTGTCTCAAGAAAAAGCAGAAAACTAATCCATGCATTTGTGATTACTAGACTGGATTATTGTATCAGTCATCCCCCAAGTCTCTTAAAACTCTCCAGCTGATCCAGAATACTCCTGCATGTATTGACAAGAACTGAACATCATATTTCATCCAAACCATCTTCTCTGCACTAGCTCCTTATTTAATCCAGAATACAATTTAAAATTCTTCTCCTCACCTACAAAGGCTGCAATAGTCAGGCACCATCATATCTTATTGCCCCAGCAGAACACTGTGCTCTCAGAGTTCAGATTTATTGTGGTTTAGGGAGTCTCTGGGAGTCAATGGGAGGTGGAGCTTTTAGCTATCAGGCTCCTCTCTTGAGGAACCATCTTCTAGTTTGAGTCTGGGAGACAGACAGATGAGTAGGCTTCAAACTTTCCTTTTCGATAAAACTTAGAGTTAGTAAAGGGCTTGGCACTAGCTAGCCTCAAACTATTCCCTACTTGAGCTCTACATGAAAAGTATAACCTGACAAAACTTGTTATATTTGGCACTCCTTGAACAAATTGAACTGAAACATGACTTAAAGCAATATTAGGCAAGGACTGAGTTACACTTTGAGGACTTTAATCCAATGATCTAATGCACATCGTCTGAGTGGCTTTAGGGGTTTTCCAATTCATTCCAAAAATTTCACTGATGAATATTCTTGAAGAAAAATCCAGTGAAAGGTGCCAAGGTCATAAGTCTCTAATAAGTCTTTGGCCATAACCCAAATGTAACCTATCACAGTTTCATCTCTTATTCCCTTAGCCGGGTGTGCCTGCAACTCAGCATGTTGCTAGGTGGCCAATCCAGCACGTCTCAGAAACAAACAGATTCACTGATGAGGAAGCAATTTGTCTCTTACTTGTCTGTCAATAAAGTGAAATTCTTAACTCTATCTCCCCTGGAGAGCTTCATCTGTACTCTATGTTCCTCTGTCATGTAAAGTTAAAAACTAAAGTTTTAAATCATCCTATCCTGCTGGGCCTTGCTAGTAAATGTGTGGTTGTCTCTTTTAATGTGGAGACTCACTAATCACATGTGGAATATGGTAGTTGTGAAGTTTTGCATGTTTGTGCTGGTGTGTGTTCCCATGTGAGTAAGAAACTAAACTAACCAACTAAACGTGTCAGTGCAATTTCCTGTCTGAACAGATTTTGATATTTCAGTGCAGATGCTTTGTCTGTACAAAAGTATTTGATTTCTAGTTTACTGTGGTTTTGTCCCCAGACCTTTATCTGGAGCTATTCATTGACTTACTATGAGTGTGTGTAATTGTTTTGTTCTTTCACTGTCAGAGTTTATGACCCCCTTCCTCTCCCTGCAGGTGCCTATAAAGTAGCCTCACTTCAGTAGGTCAACAGCTTTAAAGCAGCCCATCATAGCCAGACTTGAGCTGGACAGACATGTCCATGCTGTTGAAAAAGCTCCTTCTGAAAAAGGATATGGAAATGGCTGGTAGTACTTTGACAATTGTGCTATATTCTTATTCCACATCATCATACTGCATATCTTGTGTGTCAGCTATAGGTAGGAATTGTGATAAAATATTTCAAGACATTCTGTGAGCAAAAACCTCTGGTTTGTTCTGTCTTGGTTTCCAAAATGTATTTCTACTTTCATGTCCTGTCATACCGTGCTGTAGCACACGTGTTTTCCCCCTCCTTTCCTTGTGTTTTTCTCCTAAGGGTAGGTCCTAGGCTCAGGCAGCAACAGTGGGAGACACATCTGGAATTTATCACTTCATCCCCACTCAGCTTAAATACACCAGGTTTCCTGTCATTCCTCGTCAGTTTGTTACAGGTAACTGAGGTAACTCACAAAAGGTCAACCTCTAGTTTCCCCTTGTGCTTCTTTGCGACCGATAATTGTTAACTTGTGCTCCAGAAGATGGCCAGCTCTCATCTAGCCGTTGCCTCCCCAGACCCGCTCCAGCCCGATTCGCCTTCCCTCACAGTCCTCCACCTGTTCATCTCCATTCATCTCCACACCTCACCTCCCCTGTCTTCTCTACTTTCTTCCTCAATGCCAGGATTCCCTCCTCGCCTCCCGCTCCCTGCCAAGCCTTTTCTCTTCCCATCCGCCTCCCTTGTCCCTATAGATACAATAAACTTGAGATCATTGTGCCGCTCTGAGTCTGTGTCCAAAACCTCATTCCACTCACCAGTTGTCACATGTCCAGCTGACATCAGTGCATCATAGATGTCTTTATACAGTCATCCGCTTCAGGCCAAAACATGGGATAACAGGTTTGTTTTCCACAGATTGCAATTTACAGTGTAATTTTTCACATTATCTTTAATATTGTTTAGTTTGGCCTCTTATTATTTGGTCTTTTCCTGTTACTTCTGGCAGGCCAAACAGGACCTTGCAGCATGCCAAATTTGGTCCACGGGCCCCACTTTGCGCAACCCTGAACTAGTGTCACGGGGATTCTTTTCAACAGGAATCGAATTTCATCTAACATTCATGGTCATTGTCGGGAAGCTGTACCTCTCCTCCTTAAAGGCTTGCTGATACATTTCGGTGTTGATAAAAGAACTGTAAGCATGGAGAGGGTGTAGCTGCACAGTCATTTGGCTGCTGCTTATTCGATTGAAGTAGAACGCTATCCTGTATAAGAGGGCTCTCTGTTTACTCAAACGCCTGTCAAAGCTAATGTGGTTCTGTGACTCATTCAAGCCGTCGCAAGCAGAATCAACAAGAAATGATTTAAATGTAATAGTCTCCGGAAAAGGTTAGACTGCAGTTATTGGACGTTTCTGGTGCAAGTCAGAGCCTATATTCTAAATCCCTGTCTAATTTTAACCTTTTTCATTTCTGGCGTAGCTAAGCAACCTGCCTCTGACCTTCAACTGAACCTAGAGATCGCTTAAATAATCTTCTACTTTTTTTTGTGTGTGTTTGCGTGGGCGCATGTGCGTGGTTGAAAAAAAAAATCATATGCATATTTCTCTCTTTCACTGCTTTGTGTCTCTCCCCCTCTCTGTTGGCTGACAGAGCCGGTATTGCCTCTGCTCCATTTCTCTGTGTAGAGAGTTGTTAACAACCTTGCACCTGACAGGGTGGCACACACAGACTCATACAAACACACACACAAACACACTGCATAAACAGGGTTGCTGCTGCTGCCAAATGCCATTTTACGCACCATAAACATTTGATAATTTCATTTATCTCCAGAACACACACAAACCAGACATCCACAACATGAAAATAAACACATACACCAGAGTCATGCTCATCCGTGCAAATATTACTTTTTTTCGTGCGACATGACCTTACACATATGGTCATATGGTTTCTTTGTCGCTATCTCACACACACTCACTCAACAGGGTTTTAAACTGGTGTAAGAATACATCTTAGTCACCTGTCATGCCACAGTGCTCAAGATGAGAAAAATCAAAAACCCAAAGCTGACAGCAAAATCGACCTACAGGTTGCCGTGATACTATTTTGACACACCACAGAGCACACACATTGACACAGAGCACAGACGGACTTCAGTTTTACTCGCACACATTTTACTTAGCCCTATATCTGGTACTCCACACTATCATGCAGAACTTGTGATTTTTTTCAATTTTTTTGTAAAATTGTGCAGAAACTACATGGTTAAGTATCACAAAGCATGGTGGAGGGGTGTACTGTAGCATGGGCCAAGAAAAAAAAAAAACACCTAAAATATTTCGCTGTCAACTGTACAGTCCTTCCAGTTTCATTTTCTCTAGCTCTGGCAACTTGTTTTATCTGATACAGACACAGAGATGCTTGAAAGTTTGTAAAACCTTTTTTTTTCAACATGACTATAGTCAGTTTTCCATCTTCTTTTTTTCATGATCAAATATTTAATCTTACACTCTGATCCACCCCATTGGAGCCAGGAGTTCTGCTAGTGTGTACACGCCACACCAGGGATCCCTGTGTGGATCCCCCCCCACACACACACATACACACATACACACACACCCATTGCACACACTGCAGATTTATTTAGTTTACACTAATATTTCTCCTGAAACATTTTTATGCTCAATAGGCTCAGTTTTTAATAAATCCAATATCCAGGTGGATCCATATTGAGGAACATCTGAAATGAAGTGGAGTTGGTGTCAATTGAGCTGAAAAATGTAAGAGCAGATTGTTTTGGGTTTATATTGAACTTAAAATTTAAATTTTCTGGCAGCTCAAAGCACGTAAAGTCTTGAATGTAACCTGAGGAACAGCAAGGATGTCAAGAAATGCCGTGAGCTTGGAGAGGATTTCAATTTATTATATTACACAAACAAGACTCTAGGAATTCTCTTGTAGCTCTCATCAGCATCGCCGTTAGCTAACTTTGATTAGCTTGGCAGTGCTACACTGCTACTGTTGAGCAGTTATGCCTTTGACATTTAAGAAAGCAGGTGGATTAACAGCTTTCACTTCAAACTTATTGTCAGTACACATGCGCTCACACACACACACACACACACACACACACACACAAACACACACACACAGTCCTTTTTGGACTTGTCTAACTAACAAACAATATAAGGCAACCTTTTCTAAAAGGTGTATACCTAAAAATATAACGAAAACAAATATAAACTTAAAGGAACATTATTTTTAACATTTTACTAAATATGAGTAACATATATTTAAAATACATATGTCTAACATAAGGTAAATAACATGTAAGTATTACATAAATAACAACTGATTGAAGTCACATGGTTCGCTGACATTACTGGGCTGCATAGCACAATATTTTAGTTGTATGCTTAAGTTACCATTTATAGTTCCTTGCTCGATAAAGAGTTAAATCATGTTAGTCCACCACAAATATGTGGGAAACCTTAATTTTACAGGAAAAACCTGGAGAAATTGTTACACAAAACAAATACAGATGGCTGTTGCTTATTTGAGAGGAAAAAATAATGTGAGTCATTTTCGATGGCCTTCAACTGGCCCATCCTTGTCGTGAGAACACACAAAGCTGAGGGTTTGTGGTTGAGGTTGCTTTGTTCATTAAAAATGTGATTAGGGATTAGCATTTAGATACAGTATGGGACATTTCCCGCGGGCTTCCTTAGGCGCAGCTCTGGCAGATTGAGGAGCTGCAAGCTAATGTGTCCTGACTGGACAACAGGGGTCTGCAGCTCCTACACAACAGCAGCTCCCCACATACATTCAACCCGGCTGATGGCAGCAGGAGTCAGGCAACTGAATGTTATACATTGTCAGGTTTGATATAGGCACAATGATTACAACATCTAACTATAGATAGATATTCAGGGCAGCATCAGCTTTGCTTTAGTTACCATCAAGAAATTCTGTCTGTAGAAATGTTCTCTACCCACTCTGGGGATTTCAGAATGCCAAATAGTTGCTCGGACAGTGAGGAGAACCACCATGAACAAACCCACACCCCATATATTCTTTAATGACACACCTACCAGAAATGATGCTCTGATGAAAAACCGGGGACATCATAAATGACTTCATAACGTGGAGAGAGCTTTTTAAATACATTAAATATGTATGTCCCGAGCAACGTTAGTTTTGCCGCAAATACAACAAACAGGAGTTTTCTTTTGTGACTGGAGCTAGGAAATCCCACAATGCCGGTGTTGTTGGCAGGGCAATAAATACTAGTACACAATTGCTGCACATCAAGTATAACCCTAAAGACTTTGGATTAATGCAGTCTTTTTGAAACTCTAGCAAAAAAAATCCTCTGAGAATATCCTCATTTCCTATGAGCATTTAGAGAAAGAAATTTTGCTGAATCTATTACTGAAATTGCCCAATACACTTTTTGATTTCCCATAAAACTGGCCCATGTGCTGTTCCATTAGAGCTGTGATAAGCATCCCAAAAATAACATATCTGCCCATGTCGATTGTAAATTATGGTCTACATATGATTTGTTTTTTTTTTCTCTAAGTGACAGTTTTTCTCACTTTAAAGTCGCACAAGTGCAAGGGTTTTTTTTATATTTTTTTCTGTTTTCCATCAAAATTAGTAAAAGCTAGATTCAACATCATATTGTGCAGACTTATAAAAACATTTTTCTTTAAAACATATCCCGACAGAAATCACCATTATCATTTTTTTCAATGAGAATGAGAATAATTATGTAAAAATTTACATTCCCCTGAATATCCCAAATCATTTTTGCAATCCCAATTTCACAGTTTGATTTTTTTCCCAAATCATGCAGCCTTAAGGGCGTTCCTTTCCAATGAAAACACATTTGCAAAAGCACAGTTACTGTCATATTAATTGCTGTTACAATGTACATTTAAGTAATAGAAGTTACATCGTATTACCAAGGAAAATAAAGAGGTGGTGTTTCTATTCTGGATTCAATAACACTAATAATGCTGCTCTGACATGAGAATAAACTATCCCAGGAGTATTTTTTGTCGCTGCACTGATATCGGATTAGATGGTGACACCACGGCAGAGTCAAACT
The DNA here is from genome assembly GCF_037954235.1 of Aulostomus chinensis. Lineage (NCBI taxonomy): Eukaryota > Metazoa > Chordata > Actinopteri > Syngnathiformes > Aulostomidae > Aulostomus > Aulostomus chinensis. The sequence continues at coordinate 1,867,559 of NC_141342.1, read as the reverse complement.
TCACATTTGTGATATTACTTTCACTTTGTCAGGAATGAAAAGGACAGGAACATAATAAGAAGGTGCTATCTATGTCTGAAATCGAAAAACAGCTTAAGCAACTTGAAGAGACTCCTGGACAGCATCCATGCTAACACTAAACTAACCGAGAGAGATGTTGCTAGCAGGCAGAGGAGAGAAGTGAGCGTTTCATGTTCCCTGGATTGGCCAAGTGTCTGGAAGCCAGAGAATTGCAGAGGTTTGTAGCGAGTATGTTGCTGAATCTATGCAGCCACTGTAAGCAGCGAATTAGTAAGTTGACGTTGCCATGGTAACCAGGTTCATATGTAGGTCAGTGAGTCATAATAACGCTATGAACTGCAATGAATGAACTGTCATAAAAATTAAACATTACCTTCTTCAATTCGAGAGTGTAGTAGTCATATTCCTGTATATCCTGATTACAGTAAAGAAAGAGTTGTGTAACTTTCAAATGAAAGTGGCCATTATTTTTTTAATCATTGTACCCTAATCCAACTGCAAACACCTGCATTCATGCAGGTTTACCTGCTGGATAAATGTAATATAACATGTTTTTTGTTGCATATGGATGAGGAGTTGCTTGATGTTTTGTTTTGTTTTTGTTATGTTTTGTTTTGTTTGCATTTCATTTATCCATAATAAATGCAGTCTCTGCTCCAGAAGGAAGGAAACAGCACTGGAGCACAGTATCTCAAGCTTATATACAATCTTTGGTAGCTGCATTAAAAGCAGTATGGAGGTCAATGGCAGAGGTTTTGTCTTACTTGCTCCAGGTACATCTTGAACATGGAGCAGTTGGATTTATGGCAGATTAGACATGAATTTGTGGAGGTGATCAACTGAAGTGACAAAACACTCATTGCCTCCACATATATTGTTGATAGCAAAACCCTGATCACTTGTAAGTGCCCCTGGGATCAACAAATTACCGTGTTCACTCAAGTTTGTTGTTGCAAGCTATGGATTGATTTGACTATTTATTGGTTGTAGACAATAAACACCGATGGCTGCTACATGACTACAGAAGACATGTAGAATGCACTGTAGAATGCAGTAGAGTGATGCTAACCCAGGAGTGAATGCTGATTAACCCAGTGTCAGGTTACAGACAAAGCCAGGTTTTAGCAAGCGTTAACATGTTCTGTGCCAATGAGAATAGGGCTTTAGTTGTACAAATTTGGTAAGTTGTTGAAAGTACTCAAAAAACATAAATAATAAAACTAGAATTAACAAAACAGGTGGCACGGTGGTGCAGTGGTTAGCCTTGTCATCTCACAGCAAGAAGATTTCAGGTTCAGGCCCCGGCTAAAGAACGTGTTGGCCCTGCAATGGACAGGCGACCCGTCCATGGTGAACCCCGCTTCTCGCCCAAAGGCAGCTGGGATAGGCTCCAGCCCCCCTGCAACCCTGAACAGGATAACCGGTAGAAAATGGATGGATGGATGGATGGATGGACAATTAACAAAACAATTACAAGGGGTGTCCTGATTTCAATCCTGACATCAGGTATATTTTAACAGAGACTGCACCACCATGCCGCCCACAGAGACTCCAATTTGATAATTAACATGTACTTAAATGTATTTTGATTAGAAAATTTCAGTGGTGCAGTGGTCAGCACTGTCGCCTCACAGCAAGAAGGTTCTGGGTTTGAGCCCTGGCCCTTCTGGATGAAGTCTTTCTGTGTGGAGTTTTCATGTTCTCCCTGTGCCTGTGTGGGTTCCCTCTGGGGAACTCTGGCTTCCTCCCACAGTCCAAAGACATGCAAGAGGGGACCTGATTGGTAACTCTAAAGTTTAGACACACCTATGGTAAACTGACCGTAGGTGTGGCTGAGAGAGCGAATGGTTGTCTGTCTTTAGGTATTGGCCCGTCGGGGGACAGGTGATCTGTCCAGGGCGAACCCTGCCTCTCACCCAAAGGCTGCTGGGATGAGCTCATGTTTAACAAGCTCACTGATCCAAATACTGACCAAATAATTAACATTTCCTGACACAAATTTGCATCTCCCTGTCTCTGCATATGTAAATAAATAAATAAATACAGGAGTAAATAAGTGATTGAAATTCACCTCTAAGTAGTCAAAAGCTCTACACAAACTAACTGAGACAGAGACGATTAAACTGGGGATGATGCTTGAAATGGTTAACTGGACTTTATATAGCAGCAATATTACTACATTCCATCTCATGCACTCTGTTCTCTTGCCTTTTCTCTCTAGCTCTACCGCCACTACCCCCACCATCTTGCTGTTCTGCTTCTCTCTATGAGAGGGGTCAGCTGTCCTTTCCCATAGCTGTCAATTCTCCAGCCCTTTACAACAATCTAAAGACCCCCCCATACTCATTCCTCCACACACTCTGACTCTCACCGCCTCTCGCTTGGCTGTCAGATGCACCACGAGGGTGATTGGAGGTGGGTTGATGGATGGGAGGAGGAAAAAGAAAAGAGGAGGAGAATGAGGATGGAGATGGAGAAGGAAGAACAAGGCGAGAGAAACACATACCAGTTCAGCATTTATGGACAATGACAAACAAGGGCTAAACAAAAACCAACCATACCACAAAGGGATAGAATACATAAATTAGAGAAGAAGATAATATAAGAATGTGAATGATAGAGGTTTTTTTTTTGTCTCATGGTGTATTTTTAGAGGCCTTGTGCAATGGTTCGGCAACTTTCTCTGTCTCTGAGGATTTTAGGTCAGCACTTCATGTCAGAAGAGAAATGTCCTTGTTCCAAACTGTCACTGCAGCATACTACTTACTGGACCTGGAGGGCAAATGATTGGCAGGCAATGAGGCCAATCATTTAGAATTACAAGAGTACTGAAACAGCCCACTGATATGAGGTGAGGAGGATAAAGAGCCACTGAAACCACCAATCATTTCATTTCATTCATTAGTGCCTCATTCTGAGGATTCAGCATGTTAAGGGGGTTCAAGTTCAACTAGCTACGGTGACATTATAAACCTGTCACCTCTAATTTCTAAACTCAAGTCTGAATTGAATCACATGTGTCATATTAAGCAAATTAGCCTTTTCATATGTATTATTTACAAGTTGTGACACAGTTCTCCACTGCCCACATCCTGGGTTTCTTAAGCACATTTTCAGCAAACTATCAGTTGCAAAAACGGAAACGAACAATGGGTATGTTTTCGCTGACTGGTTTGGAGAGAATAAAATAGTACTAATAGCAGAAGATGACGGTAAAGGGCAGTAACAGAGTCGGAAAAGAGATGTCTTGGCATAGTTTTGCTGAATTACTTTTGCTGGGACAAGCTAATTGTTCTTATGTACCGACTAGTGTTCGACATGTTGTAGGTTGTCTAGAGATGAGCATGAAGTTTGGGAATATCCTGTGGAAACAGCTGGTCAGTCACCTGTGTTAAAGGTGTGCCACATCAGAACTTACCGTGATGCACATTTATTCAGCATAATACAAATAAAGACAAAACACACTCCCATTTATTTATTTTTTGACAACTTTTTGAAAAAAAAATTGCTTCCAGTTCCCATCTACATTTTCTCATGCACTACTTTAAAATATCCATCGAAATGGATCTGGTCCATTTGCACCATCCTTGTGAAATGGGGGTCAGAAAGAGTCTGAGCAAGCATTGACAGCATAGGTATGCTAGTGGTATAAGCATAAATTATTTTAAAATGGCTTATTCAAAGATAGCCAATTATGTTCCGTGTGATTCCTTTAACATGTGGCAGACACTTATCTTGTATGACTTACTCCTAAAGAACACTCAAGCTTCAGGAGAGCCTGTAAACTCTAAATATTAAATGTGCACTAAAGAAGTGCACACATGCCGGTTAGGGATGCTAAGATGTTAGAGGACGGGCCCTTGGAAGCACTTTCAAGATATTCTTAAAGATAAAGCACCTCTGTAATTGCATCTGGTGTTTTTAAGGTTGTTTATTTTTTCTTTTCTCCTTTTTTTCCCCCCAAAATAGGCATTTTGGAGCATTGATTAGTCAATGCACCAAAATCCAAAATAGTTGGCTATCAAGAATTTATACTATTATGAATTATTAATTCATCCAATTAATGACTTTTCTTTTTTTATTTTGTCTGTTTGTTTTGGTTTTTGTTTGGAACATCTATCTATCTATAAGACATTTAGAAGAAAAATATACAAATAGACTAATATGCCTGATTATTATCTCTTAAATACTAATATAACAATGCCGGTGTTATACAAACTGCTGTCATGTTATTTTCTTCCACTTCCCCATCAGCCAATGTAGAATATAAATGGTGTCACTTATGCATGGAGTTGGCACCATAGGAAGGGGTTAGCTATCCTTTCCCATTAAAAGAGAACTTGCTAGCTACAGAGTCAGCTGAGAAAAACTATGGAATTTGAGCCCTGGAAGAGGATGGACCTTGGAGCTTGGCTAAGTACCAGTATGCTTTGAGAATCCTTCTTGCCCCAGTAGCAGTAATAGGCAGAGGTGTTTTCCTCACAATGGAGAAGAGATCAATCTGCCTTTTTCAAGCAGGCTTACCTATGCTGTGTCCCAAATCGTATACCTCTGTACTAAACACTTAATATTTTGTGTGCACAAGTGCGTGGGGTGTGTTCACACTGAGAAGTATGTGAAAATGCAGTGAACAACTGAGGTGCACACAAAACCATCCATAAAATGGAGTGTGGAACAATGGACACCATCCATTCTCTGCCAATACTATATCGGTGATGCGGCAGAAGCTATATCACATTCTTCTCAACTTCTGCAATGGCTGCAAAGGATAATAGTGACCTGGCTAGGGTAAATGTCTCCGTGTTGTACAGATGCAAGGAAGCCACCGTCAAGGTCTGTAATGATTGTGTACCATTAGAGTGCCAGCGAATGTTAGTATCTGCTAGCTAGCTTACATTGTCCTAGTTATGATGGACCATTTAAATGAAGTATTTAACACTGTGGTATGTGATTGGTTTGTGGGTTTTTTTGTGATAGTCGTCTAAAGTCTGTTTTCAATTCGCAGTTAAATAAAGCAAAAGAAGAAAAAAAAAGGATGTAAAAACCATGGCAATGCACTGCACGATTTGGGACAACACTACCTTGGCCAAGATTAGTGCACTCCACTGTAAGTGTAGTACACTGAAGTGTACTGTATTTAAGAATCCTAATGGAGGAAATTTGGAGCATAGCTCTGGTTTTAAAACACATGCCTGTACATGGTGCAGTGGGAAAAGGTATAGAGGAATTATTCATGAGTAAGATCAGTGAAGAGGCAAAAACATAGCAGGTCTATGGCAAGACATGTTCCCCTCTGATTTTAAAGACTGATGCCCACTGACACCCTTCTTAAACACTGGTAAGGTTGACTAGTACCCAGCGATGAAGCCTCTTGTTACCTAATAGACAAATATTTGAGAAAAGAAACAATAACGTAGCATCTCCCTGATGTCACCTGTACTCTAAAGCAATGCACAGCTTATGTCTCTAAAATGACCTTTCTTAAATATTCTGCTGAAAACAACACCAAATATCATTGCGAATGTTCCTGAATAGTTGACATTTTGGAGATACAAGCTTTTCAGTCAGACAGTGCCAACTCTTTCTGTCTCTTTCTTTCTCTCTCTCTCTCTCTCTCTCTCTCTCTCTCTCTCTCTCTCCCTCTCTCTCTCTCTGGTAGCAGTGTCACTCTGCCTGGCTCGCCCTAAGCCCTATGCCTGGATCTCTCTTTCCTACAGACCAGATCCCACCCACCCCCACTGCCTGGTGCCAACCCTTTTTCACCAGCTAATACCACTTCACCCTTTTTTACCCTCCTCCTCCCACCCCGGGGACTTGCATTCAATCGCGCTATCTTCCTGCAGCAGGCCTGTCAAATACCCCGCCATCGAGCGAGGCAAATCGGCCTGGAAACAGGGGGATGCGCGTGAGCATGGTGAGAGAGGGAGAGAGAGACAGCAATGGACGGAAATAAGGGGGATGGAGTGAATGTGATGGTTGAGGGTGAGGGCAAAAAAGGAAGGGATGTGCAAAAACTAACAGAGGGAGAAGGACAACACTGAGAACAAAGTGGAGGATTCAAAGGAAAAAAGACCACAGGTTTGATGAACGAGTGAAGAAAATAGAGGAAGAGCTTGAAACTAGAGAGGATGCCAATGAAAGACAAAAACATGACAAACGATGAGAATTTACATATCAAGCACCCAAGAAGGATCAGGCCTTCCCTCCCTCCACTGCCTTGTCATCCTGCCCGGTTTGGGTGAATATAAGCTGTCTATTGTATGTCTGACTCTCTGTCTGAACCACCAAAGCAGCCTCTCCCCATGCCCCCAAAAATATCCTCACATCCTCGTCAACATAGAACCTGCTTCAGGCGACACAACAATGTAATGCCATTTTAGTCACAAATAATGGATGTGGAATAGGCTGAAAACAAAAAAATAATATTGTGTGACTTAACTGCCGAGTAGCTCGGATGTAAAGGTTAAAGAGGAAAATGTCTACTTGTGCTGACACTCACTCTTCTATTTTATTGAAATCTCCAACAGAACCCATCACAAATATCTCCAAAACAATTTCAGGAACACCTCGGTGGCAGTGATGGATTTTTATCCTACGTCAACAGTAACTGAATTAACCCCAAATATTGATATCCTATGTAGTAGATTCAAGATTGTGGCCCATTCCTGGACTGCACCATCGACTAAAACACAGTGTCAGTTGAAATGTCTGCCATGTGTGCTTGCCGTTACCCCGCCCTTTGACCACCAAAATCTTTTCAGTTCATTTCTGAATCATGGTTTACACTTGAGAAAGTCCCTCAAGGACTTCCAGCGATGAGGTATAAATGAATAAAGGGTGATATAGAAAAGTCTAAAACATAACCCTACCTGCCAACCGTGGAAAAATATGCTCCTGAAGGCGGCTGCTGCAGCAGAACCAGTCACAGAGGTGCTAACATACGCATGCGTATTTTAGATTTGTTTGAGGTCGCGTATAAGTAAGACCAGCATGAAGGCTGAGTTCAAATATTGTCACCTTCTTAATATAATAGCCTTCGTCATTTTTGCCTTTTTTTTTTTTTGCTTAAATCAACTCCTTATGATGTTTTGTTTCCAGTTTTTTGTTTTCTGAAAAACTTGGGAAAAAAATGACTTAGGTGATTATTTGAAGAAAGCGACAACATGGGTGTTTGACCCAGAGAATTGAGGACTAACTCGAGATGGCTACCAATTATTCTATTTCTTATCTATTCTTCAATGTGAGGATAAATGTCTTTTTTCAAATTGCATCTCCATTGTATGATAATTGTTGAGGACACTAGATAGTGCAGGAGGGTGAATAAAATTGTATGGTAATATTTTGCTGTAACGATATGAACGGTGAAATGACAATAAAATAAGACTATGAAAAAATCTTTGGTCACATCATCAACAGACAATTCAAAAACCATTCTGCCCGTTGTCAAATATGAAACAAAAGTTAAGTTGACTAAAATATTATAAGGAGAATTTATTCTAGAACTGACATCCCAATGTGAATGCCAAAATTTTTTTTTTCATTGTAACTCCATGAAAAACATGTGGTCATATTAAAAGAATACATTTCTTTTCAGAAATGTTTTAAAAAGATAAAAAAAATAAATAAATAGATATTGAATTTTGAAAAAAACTTTGTGTTCTGGCAAAATTAACACACATACCAATAGAACAAATGAGTCTGCCCCTTGGTATCGTCAAGATTCTAGAAGCATCCAGCAAAAACAAATTCAAAAAGAAAATGGACCTTGAAACTTCATAGTGCAGCACAGCATTCAGATTTGAGCAAACCCAGCATGGTAGATATAATAATGATAGATAGATCATTATTTCTTTGTCTCTGCCCTTTTTTAAACCATTTTCATTAAGGGACTTCCCTGATGGTTCTGTGAAAGAAACTATCTGGAATCTCAGGTTACTTGTCATATCTTAGATGAACAGTTGTCCATCCGTCCATTTTCTATACCACTTATCTGTTGAAGGTCACGGGGGGGGGGGGGGGGCTGGAGCCTATCCCAGCTGACTTTGGGTGAGAGGCGGGGTTCACCTGGATGGGTCGCCAGTCCGTCGCAGGGCCATCAGGGGCAATTAGGTGCTCAGTATCTTGCTCAAGGACACTTGGACATGGTCACCGGGGGAAGTGAGGATCGAACCAGCGACCCTTTGGTTGCTAGACTGCCACTCTACAGTACCTCTGAGCCATGCCGCCTCTCATAAACAATCGTCTTTATGCTTATTCCATTTCTCAACTCATGCAGTTCCACATTTTATTTATCTGCGCCGTTCCTTCTTAAATAAACTAAATGTGTAGAGTCCCTAACCAAACAGCTATCCCTTTCTCTCCAGCTTACTAAGTGCTTTAAAAAATTCTTTGCCTTACATCACCAGACCTAATGATTGATTGTCATTTTCTCACAACCTTCCTCCTCCCTCGCTGCACCATCCTGCTCAGGTATCTGTTACAAAAGAGCCTTAAGGTAAAATATTTAGCAAGCTAGAGTCACAAAGTCATACATCTTTGCCCTCCAGCTGCAGTGACACAGAGAAAACTTCGGACTATTGGGCTGATATGCATGAGTGTTCATGCAAGCAAGAGGGCAATAGTTTGTGGGGTAGAATAGGTGGGCAAAGGGTCCACTACACTGCAGAGGCCCAAACCTCCATGGACTTTGATTTCAAGGATGAGAGTTTGAATGGGAATGTCAATGGGAAATACAGCACTAACTTTAAATGGATGGTGAGAGCAAAGGGAGTAAATGTGGGTGTGAGAGGGGTTTTGATGTGTGGTCTGCAGCAGCCACAGATTTATAGGTGTGTGTCCGAGCTGCCATGTGCAGATATAAATAAGGCTGAGGGGAGAAAGCTTGCCATTGAACATAATTAAGTGGATCCTTTAGAGTGCCATTCATCTCTCTCTTACTTACTTTATGTAGCTTTGACTGTGCATGCATGTTGTAACGGTGCACACAGACAAACATTTAAAAATAGAGCAAAATGTGAGGCAGCTTAATGAGAACGTGTGTGGCGGTGAGCCAAACATCCCTTATCAGGACGTCCGTGTGTCTCCCTCGCACACGCACGCAATTCACTCAGTACATTTTCCTTTCATCTTCACACATATTTAGACTTACTGTGGACCCAGAAGAATGATGTGTAGCTGGAGAATCACACAAACGACTATTGTAAAATTGATTTGTGTCCATTTGTCAACCTAACATTTCTGTACAAAATAATGATTTGACCTTTTTCATATTCTGTTCTCCTTCTCCGTTTCTTTAACACCGCTGGATTCTAGCGTCACTCAAGCATACCAGTATATTCAGCAGGAAAAAAAAGTTTTTAAGAGTTGAACTTGCTGAGCTATTCCAATGTCCTTGAAATCGGCCTCATTTGATCCGTGTTTCAATCTCCTGTTTCGGGCTCCGCTCTTTTTTTTTCCAACAATTTTGATTGCAAACTTACTCATAATAAGTGAAAAGAGTATAACTGGACTTGTGCTTCTTCTTAAACTCTGAAAGGACAGACACAATAATGAGGCATGAGTTGCCAACAGTAAAACAAGAGATAGACTGATTCCACGGGGACATATATATATATATATATATATATATATATATATATATATATATATATATATATATATATATATATATATATATATATAATTAACATGGTGAAATTTCAATGGAAACAGGCTTAGTTTAAATGCTGCAGTGGTATGCAGAGCAATGTTTGGTTAAGGTGTCCTACATATAAATACTGTATGGACCATTTTTAATTTGTATAGAGGTTTATACTAACACTGACACCAATCTGTCAAACAACTAAGTAGTTAATGATACATTTATATCGAATGCCTGTTGCTCTACACAATCAACCTTAATGTAGACAAAACCAGGTTGGATTCTAAACAGCACTTAAAGATGAAAAGAGAAGATTCCAACCTCAAATGTATTCATAACTCTATTCAAAAGTATTTAATGGATACGGAAATTATAATTTCAGTGTTAAATATTTAACTTGTTAAATCGATATTAAAATCTGCTCTAAATATTCAATCCTCAATGTTGTGTGAACAATAAGGACAAACTACCAGAAACAACCCAAACGGGTAACTCACCATAAAACCTAAGCGAAATCTCTTGAGCATGTCCCTCAAAGCTGAAGTATTCATTCTGACGAATCTGCCTCACTCCAGTGTAATTTGCCATGATATTGCTTGGTTTTTTAATGAGCCCTGTCCCATAGACAAGGTTGAGAACCCCTGACCTAAGCATTGGTAAGAAAGAGTACTAAGGCTACATTTGCTTTGTTTCATTTTTTTTAAGTAACCAGTAAAGTATTAGTTTTGGAATAATGTATCCAGGTATTAAATTGTTGTTTTTAAATGAATTTAAAAAATATCCCTGGTAAATACATAATGTTCCTCCTTCTCTCCTTCTTGAAGGGACCTATACTAAGGTCAGTGGCATTGCTCAGATAATGAGATGGACTAGATACCCATTACCTGGGCATGGGAAATGTACTGCACCTTGATACAGTGTGGAGCGCTTGATGCTACTCAAACAAATAAGACTTGTGCTTGGGCCCGATACAGATCCCCGAGTGTGAGTGCGCTCGGAATGAAAACATGGATTCTTACTGAACAGTGGGACTTTTTTTTTTAACCCCTGTTAAATTACAGTATTCCATAGATATTCCTCTCTGCAGTCACCTGCAAGTATGCACATCGTCTTTCGAAACAAAAGGGAATAAAGCCAAGAGTGGAAAGCAAAGAATGTGAGCTCTCCTTCCAAAAGTTATTTCCAGTAAACCTATTTAAAATAATCTTGAATCTTGACTTGTGAAAGTGACCCATTGTGAAATATTTCTAAGTTCCATGCCCAGTGTTCTCAACTCTTTTACACATGATAAAGATTGGGATGAAAGCTTTTAGAAATGTAAACACTGCAGATTTTTTCAATCGATGAAATCTGTAATAATAATATAAAGGAATTGAATGAAAAACCTCTCATTGTCTATGCTAAAGTCCAGTTGGTCCACATGGATTTCAAGGGATGGAAAATTGCAGTGATTTGTTTGTCATCCTCCCATCGTGCCCAACAATGGCAACAGCAACTGAAAGCACCGGCAAAGTAAGCGGAACCGGAGAATAGAGGTGCTGAGAAAAATTTGGGGAGACTGTTTACTGTGATTCACAGAACACCTGTTTCTGAACAACTCTGGCCGCTTGCTACAAAACCTCTCGGAATGCATATTAACGATTCACGGCTCTGTTAAAGCCCTTGTTCACATGCAAATCCCGCTCTCGCTCCCTCTCTAAAGCTTCCATCGCTGCATTTTTTGCACACACATACACACACACACACACACACACGTTCACGGAGACTTGTCACTGTTCAACATGACTGTCTCCCTCTCTCTCTCTCTCTCTCTCACTGTGTCATCTTTTTCTCTATCCATCTTTATTCTTGTGTAGAGGGGGGATTAGGCCTCAGGAGAATTCTATGCTGTCAGTGCAGCACCCACAAACACACACACACACACACACACACACACACACACATACACGCACGCACGCACACACAATATGACACTGTAGTGCATTCACTTTTAAACCAACAAAAGATGCTCACCAAAAAAACAGCTTGTAGGTGCAACAAGCTACACAAGCGATACAGTTCAGTGTGGGCTCGGATAACAACTCTGTTGAAAGGGATTAGGAGGTGTGTGAAATATTGGAGCAATCCCACAAAAAAAGATGCAGAGGATGTTTTTTAAGAGACTTCCAAATGGTGTGGGTTTGTATGCATGAGGGGAGCTGCTTTCGGTGAGGAAACCTTTTGAGTGGCGTCTGACTGTGACAGTCAGGAAAGTGTGTGATGAATTACGGGAGCAGTTGAAGGGTAAAGTGCAATGCTCTCTAATGAAAATGAATGTTTATGAGAAAAAGAAAGCTGTACATGGAATATGTCAATCTGAATGAGATGTTATTGTTAAAATGACTGGGTGATGAGGACCAGGTTTATTTTACATTCAGAGCAGACAGATACGTTTTTGTTTTGTTTTTTTCATTTAGCATCAAACATTATTTAATAGTACTTTTTTTTTCCTTTGCCTATTCTTGATATTTCAAACAAGCTCCAGAAAGAAAAAAATATGCACAGTTGCTGCAGGGATGTATATTAGGAGAGAATGGCTCCAGTACTGATGACAGATAGTTAGACACTGGGTCAAATAGTTGGAGTATCTCTGACGATGTGGCTGATGTTCTATTATGATGTTTCATCAATGAGGTGAATGGGGAGCTGAATCATTGTAAGTACTGCAACAGGAGAGAATAATGAGCCAGAGATTGCTAACTGGCTAATGTGGCTAAAGGAAATACCACAAATGCTGTTATCCAGCTGGAGTGACCAGAATCACTTGCAATGGGGGGGGGCTTTTGACATCAACAAATCACGGCGCAATGCTGTTAAGGTAGTTTCATATGGCGTTCCGGTGTTCACGATCATGAAATGATGACCTTTGTTCCTGCTGCTGAAACTTGATCATAGCGTATGTATCTCAGAGCATTATTGGAAAGGAGACTGAGTGAAATATACGTCCACTGTGAGCAACAGGGTGCTCGCCTTGATGCTTTCTCTGCTGCTGCAGGGGAAATTTCAGGTCTGCTCTAAAATTCTACCTACATGTGAAATGTAGTTGTACTGTAATGATACATTCATACCTTTTAAGTACTGCGTATTTAATACAGCCTCTTAAGCTTCCTCATGATATCATGACCATATTGATAATGATATGGTTTACATAATTCATAATATAATTACTATATAGGTCAATTACATTGTGAACAACAATATCATCATAATCACGCACAAAGTTCATTGGTAACTTGCATCGCACATTTTTGTAAAAAACCATAGCAGTTTAGTACACATACACACACACACACACACACACACGCACACACATACACACGAGTTACTTACTAAGAGTAAAACGATTTATATAGTCATCTTCTTATTTATAAATTTATTTAAGTACCTGCTCAACTCCCACATATACCTTCAGTTTTTCAATTGCTAGTCGACTTTCTCTCAGTGTTTTTTTTTTTTGCTTTCTATTTGTTTGCCTTAATTCTTGCCCTCCTTTTGATTTTATTGTCTTTGCAAGTCAATAAGCCCTCATTAAAATCCCTGACTTTTCTGCACACTCGTCCTTGTAATTTGCTTGCACATTTCATCATAGTTCAGACGACAGGATAGAAATTCAACAATGAATATAAGAGGTAATTCAAACTCTACCATCCATATGTACACTGGGTATGCACCAAGGAGCTGGCATATTTAAAATTTCTGCAGTAATTTTGAAGTCATTATTATTGATCTGTCACTATCAGTCTAAATACAGCCATCAGATGAGAACTGAACTAGAATCACACAAAAAAATAAAATTTGACTCTCATGGAGACAGGACTGTTCTGACATGTCCTTACTCATCTTAAAATTCTAACCACCTTCCTTCTAGATAAAGGAACCCTCCCTCTAAAATAAAGTCTCGCAGCTCTGCCTCCTCCCGGCGCATCAGGAAACACTGCTTGCGCTTCACGCTGAGAAGCCTCTTTGATGTAGACACACCCTGCCCAAGTGTCACCCGCTAAATCCTTATTGTGAGAGTAAATCCCAACAAAGGCCACCAATGACCTCTATGACACTTTCACACATGCACACACATTTAGGAAACCAATACGTTTGGGCTGATTTTGTCCCTGTGACTGAAAACACATGAGTTTCAAAGAAATTGTCTTATTTTTTCTTTTTCTGAGGAATTGTATAACTTCATGACAGTCCACTCATTTGAAACTTATTATGAAACGCTGGAAAAATCGAGTTTGTAATATGTAACGACTGACATATCCCAGGTGCCAATTAAAAAATATTGGTAGTAGAAATAAAAGGAAGAAATGAAACTCTTGAAACTTTACAGTTTTGCTGCGGCAATTCAGTGCACCTGATTATACACACTGTGGTGTCTGGCGCAGGAAAAAAAAGAGTCTTTCAAGAAATAATTAGTTTAAGGGAGGAGAGGGGAAAGAAAGGGTGGCAGTAGTTATCAAAATCCCCCTTTAGCTTCTTCTCGCCACTTCTCCTTGCTCTCCAAACAGCCTTTGGGATATATTCCTGTTCCCCCCTCTAACGCTCCCTGAGAGAAGTGGAAACATTAAAATGAACAACTCTTAACTTAGTGTGGAGAGACTCTTTCAGCGGCTGATTTCAGCCTTTCTCGAATTTTGGTAGTGCGTGTGGGGGAGTGGAGATTGGTTTCTAATGCAGCACTGGGAAAATGTTTCAGTTTAGAATATAGTTGGGAAGCAAAATGCCAGAATTGTCATGATATGATGAGAGAAAAAGAAAAGATGAGAAATGAAGGATGAGAGCAGGAAGGACAAAAAAGTAAGGTACACCTGACAATGAAATTGTCCTGTCAGCAGTGTGTACCTCATCCAACGTGAAAGGTTTGCTTACAAGTGGTGGACCGCATGTCAGCAGTCTGCACAAACATCGCAAACAGAAACGAAAGTACTGTGTGATCTTGGTAAAAGCCTGCAAGTGTGGAGAACAAAATGCCAATAATAAAATCTATGAAAGACACATAAACACACATAGTGGTTTTCAAAACTGCGGAACAAAATGTGACTCAAGCCAACAGTTTTAAAGTAGCCATGTACACTTCCTGTGCATGTCTACAGTAGCCTTGCCGTCTGCTCTGTACAGTATCCAGATCAGTTAGTTGGGAAACAGCTCCCTCAATAGTGAGTGGATGGAGGAAAGCGTGTAAATACAGTAGAGTACTCACGATGCTCAGGAGTGGTGCCTTCTCTCCGTCCGCTCAGTCCTGCCTCTATGGATGTCTCTCTCTCTTCCTTCTATCTGTCTCGTTCTCTCTGTTTTCACTATGATCGCTGCGCTCACACAAACACACACTCCGCTCTGTTATGCCGCTCTGACGAACAAGCGCTCCAAGCAAGACTGAGACGGAGAGAGAGGGAGAGAGAGAGAGAGAGAGAGAGAGAGAAGGGGGACATTGAAGAAGGAGGGTGAGCTTTGTGTGTGTATGTGTGCATGAATGTGAAGGGATGCGTTCGGTATGGGTTGAGCTAGCAACTACAGCAGGGGAGCTCTGATGCACTGAGCAAAGCCAGCAAGTGAGTGGATGGAAACACATACACTGCACTGCTCAGTACATCCCATCGTAGAACTGCACGTTCTTATGATGCATCAATTAATGTCAAAGCAAACACTCACACCTGAGAGTCAGAGGAGGGATGCTGACGGAGGATTACACACACACACACACACACACACACACACACACACACACACAAAGCATCATCTTGCTGTGTCCTGTCCCTCCCCTATCTGTTTAACTTTCTGTTAAACTCTCTTTTTATTACAAATGGAGACCTTTTCTGGAATGAATACTTCCCTTGTCAGGACCCCAAGTCCTCATAAGGACTGGAGACTGGTCTGATCGTAAGACATAATTTGGTCCTGGTTGAGTTTAAATGATGAATTGGTTATGGGGTTATGGGTTTGGCTGTCCAGTATGAGCGAAGCCAATGTACTGTACTAGCAGAGATAGTAGGAAAATCCTTGACAGAAACACAGGTGTGTGTGTGGGGGGGGGGGGGGGTTCTTGTACTTGCTACATATTGAGGACTAGTATTCGTATATAACCAACAGAGTGAGGACAGTCTTGGAAAGTGAGGACATTTTAGCCGGTCCTCACATCTTCAAAGGGCTGTTTGAAGGTCAAGACTTGGTTGTAGGGTCAAGGCTAGAATTAGGTTCTGGTTACGTTTAGGGTCAAGGCTAGAATTAGGTTCTGGTTACGTTTAGGGTCAAGGCTAGAATTAGGTTCTGGTTACGTTTAGGGTCAAGGCTAGAATTAGGTTCTGGTTACGTTTAGGGTCAAGGCTAGAATTAGGTTCTGGTTACGTTTAGGGTCAAGGTTAGGGTCAGGCAGTCAGTTGAGATGGTTAGGTTTAGGGTGAGTCCTCACAAAGGTATAAGTACAAAGATGTGTGTGTGTGTTTGTTTCTAATAGATGAGTAAAGGATTCCCCCCAAAAAAGATTTCTTATGGTTTTTCAACATGCCATTTATATGTAGGATGAAAAAAGAACGATATAGGTTGGTCGTTTTAAGTTTCCTGTTATGTCCTTAAAAGAGTCTGTAAATGATAATGTTCCGGCCTTGAGGGAATGTCACATCATCCTGGTCCCCTAAACATTCATAGGACATCCTGAATATTTCCACAAATTCTGCCAAATTATGTCTCTTTATCCTTTAAAGAACTATACAACTTGATTTGTGACAGCTCGTGAAAGTTATGGGAGTGTACAGTTTCTCCCTGGGAAATTCAATAATATGAGGAATAACGAATTCTATAGAATTACGAGTTAAGGGCAAATAATGACTGACAAGGAGATCTATTAACTTTACTCAGAGGACCACCACCCTGCCTCTCCCTCTGTCAGAACAACCACTTGGCAGGACATGTCCCTCACATTTGTACACTCTTTCTCCCCTCCTCTGTCCTTTTCACTTTTATCTTTCCATCTTCATCAGTCACCTATTGGTTTTTCTTCCTCTACCCTTTTCCACAGTCACTCCACCTCTAATTGTTGTATTTGAAATTAAGAAACACAAAACCAATATAAGCAGCATATCAGAATGTATAACCCCAGACTTATATCACCAGAACAAAGTACATAAATGATGAAATACTCACACTCAATGTGATTACAAGTAACACGCATTTTTTCATATTTTTTTTTCATGACCAGACATACAAGGCAGCTCAGTGAGTTGCCCAGATAGGAGCTTTCCCCAAGTTTTCATCCAGTATGATTTTATCAGTGTGTAACATTTAAAGCTGGGGCCTACACAGCCCCTGCCTCTCTCCAACACATGTAATTAAAGGTGAAATGAGCGACTGTGTTACGCTCTCTAATGCACTGATCAAGCAGAGAGATTTTTGGCTACACTGTCTGTAGGGGAAAGCAGAGGCGATAACATAAGTTGTGTGTGTGTGCGTGCGCGCGCGTGTGTGTGCGCACCTGTGAGATTCACTGTTATCCAGCTCCAAAATAGTTCATTCACAGTTTCAACTTGTCTCTCATTGCAGGAGTGGCCAATCTAAAGTGAAACATAAAGTGCAGGGTATCAGCATCAAGATGTATTGGAGTATCACACATTCGAATCCATCGCCATCGGAATTAGCATTCTGGGTAAACGGTCATGTTGAACTTTGTCCATTAAAAAACTACAAATCACAGACACTTGTTCTTATATCATTGACTTACTGTACATATGAACTCCATGTGGTCAGTTCTGCAAGGTTTGTATTGGTGGGAAGGTCCACTACTTCAAAAAAGCAACTACCTGCTAATGATACTGTGTATCACTCTGAAGAACAATCACAGAGGGAAGGAGGACTATTGTCTCAAATCCGTCAGATCGCTACTGTGATCACACTACACAACTCGCCGTCTTCAGACGTAAATCTTTAAGTCACTATTGTTTACACGCTACACGAGCTGAGCAGTGACAGGAACTCATGCATTACAAGATCCCAAAGAGTGTCTGGTTATGAAAACACACAGGACATGTGAGACAGAAAACATCCCATGTCAGGGTCTATTGTTCCACGAATGGATGTCTCAGAACCAAGCTGTTTGAGTGCAGATTTACAGTGAGCCACTAAAAATGAAAAAGAAATGGATACGGGTGAAAGAATAGATGTTCGCACAAATCTTCACAATGTATAGCCTGTTTCTGCCGATTAGCCCTGATCTGAGGGTTTTGTCGGCAAGCTCCAAAACCCATTGGCAGGTGGAAAATCAGAGCTAAAATCCTGTAGTGTGAACTCAGCATTAGGCATAACAAGAGTCGCGGCGACCAGGGATGGCAGGGAATAACAAATACAATTACATGCATAAATAGAAGTTGTAGTACACTGGTGGAGCTGCATTCAAAGAGCTGAGAAAAGTTAAAAGTCTGTTGTTTTCAACTTGATGTAACTTTGCAATTTAGTGCTTACCTGAATTGTCATGAAAAGATAAGAAGAATTTACATGGCTTGACCACTGTAACATTCAGCCAGGCAGCACCCTGCAAAAGCAATTGGGAATAGAACTACAAATTCATATTTTTTGAGTTCCTACAATTCATGTCCAAGGCAAATTTTGTCTCCAGTAAATTCCAATAAAAGGTCTTCATTATGAATACCAGGTCATTGTTTATTCATGGTGGCGCCGCACCAGAAGCCTAGTCGTAGTGATTCGTTTTCAGCTCCAACCAAAGTGTTCATGGAATACTAAACTTACACATGTATAAAGAAGATGTGAAATACATGAAGCGCTTGAAAGTGCGTGAAGTGAAAGTTTTGCTGTTTATGGAGATTAGCTTCAAGCTAGATATACTCAGCTGCTCTTTCTGCATTCTGGAGTCACAAAGTAGGGATGTAAGAGGAGAAATTTTCTTCATGAGCTCAAGACCCCCATTTGTGAGTATGTTAAGGGCAGAATGCTCTTTCTTGGTGAAGTATTGCTTTTTTAACAGCAAGTATTCCAGTGTTTCAAGTCAAAGAAAAAAAATCTATTACTTATAGTTGAGTCGTATATGACAAGGACTGTCTTTAATTTGACACAAATACTGATAGAAAACATCTCATATGAACCAAAAAAAGCCAGAATGGAGGAAACCCAGCGATGTTTATGGAGTACAATTACGCTCAAATCCTTTGTTCTGTCTGTCTAAGTTTGGACTTAAGGATATAAAGAGAATGTTTGTCAAATGTATAAAAGGAATACCGTTGTGTAGATATGTGCAACAACCTGAAATGTCACCAAAAATTCAGTGTAAGGATGCAGTCAAGGCTCGGAAAGCAGAAAATCTGCAGTGGAGGTTGGTCATCAGAGCAGAACACTGACTGGATCCAGTTCATTGATCCCACAACACAAGATAAGAAACCTACGTATGGTAAGTTTTGATCAAGATAAGTTTTATGAACAATCATACACAAACAGTCACGCATGTGGCGAAGTACGGTGACACTTCACAGGTTTAACTCATAGCGACAATGTTAACAGCATTTGGAACAAAAAATAATATAAATTTAAAATGATTTTCGAACATGTCTGTCTCCAAATTTCTCTGTTTTCCACTTTTAATGTCTCTCTCTCCCTCTTTCTTTCTTCCTCTCTCTCTCATCCAGCCCCCACAGTAAAGGGTCATGGGATTTTGTGGGTGGCATCTGTAAATAGATAATCATCTCCCTTGGCAAAACAGACATACAAACACACACACACACATCCTGACACAGGATGCCCCCACACATCCACAAACACATACTCTTCAAACAGGTTTTCTCTCTCCTGGATTAGTAAATAGGAGAATAACGGGGTGATAAGTAGGCAGGGGGTTTGCAGTGTAACTGGCAGAAGCGGCGCTACAGACATACACAACTAAATAATGAAGCCCCATTTATTATTACAGCACAAGGAACACGCTGAGAGCTGTTTGAAGTGCTCTGGCTTTGCCTTCATCTCATCTCTCCCTCTGTCTGTCACTCTCTCCTTTTAATTCTGTCCTTTTCATGTCTTCCCTCTCAATCTCTTAAGTCATTTTCTGTGTTATTTTCTTTTGCTTCTCTTTGTTTACTTGTCATTCACATGAGCTTATCCCTGTGAAGAATAGTCACATATTTTAAGAAATGTACATGGCCAAACTGGCTGAAACACAAATGTCCCAAACATGATTTCCTCATGCAGCCAAGTAGAGAAAGTAATAAGGCTGCACAATGACTAAATTCCCCACTGGCTCACTTAAGATGAAACTTCCATGGTGTAGACCATAACTCCAACACTGTTTAATCCTTGTAAAAAGAATTATGTGCAGCTAGCAGCAGATCACACAGTTAAGACAGAAACTCTGTTGCTTACTCTTCTTATGTGAAAGAAAAGTATTTGATTAAGAGTCCCAAATAAAATCAAAAATTGAAATTTCAAATCATAGTTCCATGATATGTGACACAGATTTTTTTCAGTTTATCCTTCAGTGCCAGTGGATGTTTTTGGCAAAATTTGAGTAATTCCTTCCAGACATATTGCATTTATGTTAAGTGGCACTGACCTTGGCGGCACAGTGGTGCAGTGGTCAGCACTGTTGCCTCACAGCAAGAAGGTTCTGAGTTCTAGGACCAGCTTGGGCACGGGATCTTTCTGTGTGGAGTCTCCATGTTCTCCCTGTTCCTGCGTGGGTTCTCTCTGGTACTCCAGCTTCCTCCCACAGTCCAAAGATATGCAAGAGGGGACGAGGCTGATTGATACTCTAAACTGACTGTAGGTGTGGCTGTGAGTGTGAATGGTTGTTTGTCTCTATGTGTTGGCCCTGCTATGGACTGGTGACCTGCACAGGATGTACCCCGCCTCTCCCCCGAAAGCCGCTGGGATAGGCTCCAGCCCCCCTGCGACCCTTAGTCAGGATAAGCGGAAGAAAATGGATGGATAGATGGCACTGATCTTATCCTTCGACGACCAAAATGTTTTCAGATCTGTCTTGAAACCCAATGGATGGGATGTTTGAAGAAGTTCACTCAAGGCATTCCTGAGATATTGCATGAATGAACATGGGACGGACAGACAGCCCAGAGCTCGTCTGCCCAAAATGCTGGGTTGGTTGGCAAAATTGTGCCCCACTTCCATCTCATGTGAAAGCAACAGAGGGTGTTAAACAAAAACAAAAAAATCTCACTATGTTTTTTCCATAAATGCTAATTACAGCCTTTTCCATCAAGTGGTTTGAAGCAAATAAACTAGGCAATGTAGTCAGTATATATGTCAGAAGATGGCAGTATAGACAACATCACAATGGCTGTAACAGACAGTGTAGAAGATGACCCAACACAGCAGGACAGCCCTTTGTTTTGTTTGTCCGCAGCAGTTTCCCAGCGAGAAATGGAGAGCAGTCTTGAAAAATTTCCTTTGTTTGGGAAAGGAAACAGCTTGTCAGTCTTGTGAATTTAAGATTCACTTGATCCGATTTTTTTTTAATTAGCCATTTTCTGCTACTGCTTTGCAAATGTACTTTCTCCAAAAAAAAAAGCCAAAAATACCCACTTCCTGCAGTTGTGAAAAACTTTTGCATTGCAGTTTGAGGCCGTTTTTGCACATTATGCTGTTTCCCTTTCCTTTCATTGAAACAACAAAAAACTTGAAGATGAGAAGTGAATCAATCTGGTAAGTAACCGTGAGTTTTCTTCAAGTTTGATGTCACCAAGTGACAGGAATATTAAGTAGGGTTACAAGATTGCAGTGCTTCCTGCGATGGCACCTCCATTTGTGCCATTTGGGCAGCTGCATGCAGGATAATAAGCTGCAAGCTACCCTTCACTATTTTTTTGCGCCATTAATCCAGAAACATCTTAAGTGGAGAAGGAATGGTAGGGCTCCCTGCAGCTAACTCTAGGATCCTTGACTTCAAACCAGAAGCTCCTTCTTCTGCATCTTTGGCCAGTTTGGGTCCAGTCACACTCACTCTCCTCAAGAAGTGCTGGTTGGATGTTCCAACAAACCCTCTGTAGCCGACTTCCATAAGATAGTTGACAGCTGACCACTCAAAGCAGGAATGTGATGATGACAAGAGAAAAGCCTAAATAATGATTTTTGTGTCCGTTCTGTCCCCTGCAGTGTCACGCAGACTGGCTCTCACCGTTAGCTCAGCTGCCACAGTCAATCTGTTTCCTCTGCAACACTTGTCACACTACGCTTGGCCAGCTGATACTGTGCATGCCTCCACTTTATCGCCTTTATACACAACAATCAGCTCTCGTGTCACAGCAGCTTCCTCTACACACATACACACACACAAACACACACACAATTCAAGATTTGCGGAATTGGCTTATGTGGTATTTGTCCTGCTATCATTGGGGACATTTGACTTAAAAACTGCAGGTGAGGGTGTTTTGTCAAGTCCCCTTTGACAGCCCTTCCTTAACAGACTATTATAGATTTGGGGGGATTAGAGCTGTGTCTAAACAACGGTCAGTAATCACTCTTAAGGCTCCTCTTCACACAACCACACTGCACTAAACACTATCACCCCCGTCAAACTGATGAAAACTTCACACTATAGGCTTTACGTTTACTTGAATCAAACAATCATTCATGACGGGCTATAAGGTTTATACTTCCTAGACTATAATGTTAGAATAAGTGCCCCATGGCCAATAGAATCAATGTGTGCATGGAGTGCGAAGGGATTTTCTTTATATGCACTAGCAAGTTATCTCTTGGTGCAGGTTACACAGCAGTTACTTTAAATGTCAAGTTAGCCAACACTGATGATAACTTATTGAGCATGGGCTGAAGAAGAAATTCACAATTTAAAAGTTGATTTCTTCCTACTCTCACATGAGCATAAGCCCACTAAGGGCTTACAAGTCTGAACCATTACCTCCTTACTATGCTACAGAATGAAACACACTGGGGCCCATGTATTCACACTAAGAGTGTAATACCAAGAGGTATTAAGAGAGAAGACTGACCATCTCATCCTTGTTCAACTTATAATTGTCTCCATTAAGGAAGCAGAGCAAAAGTCTAGATGACGTTTCCTGCAATTCTGCACAGAGGCGCAGTAGAGAGCATTTGAAGTCAACCGATTTATTCAGTTTGGCTGAAAGGATGTTTCAACTGTCACAAAACACTATGGGAAAAATGGCTCTGAGAGTTGCTGATGGCGGGCAGCACGGTGGTGCAGAGGCACAGGATCTCTCTGTGTGGAGTTGGCATGTGCTCCCTGGGTTCTCTCCAGGTACTCCAGCTTCCTCCCACTGTCCAAAGACATCACGAGGGGACAACGCTAACTGAACACTTTAAATTAGCTCTAGGTGTGGCTGTGAGAGTGAATGGTTGTGTCTTTATGTGTTGGCCCTGCAATGGACTGGCATCCCATCCAGGGTGTACCCTTTCCCAAAGGCAGCTGGGATAGGCTGTAGCCCCCCCCCCCCCCCCCCCCCCCCGCAACCCTTAACAAGATAAGCAGTAGAAGATGGATGGATGGATTTGGACAATTTAAAATGACAAGAGCTGTTCAGTTTCACCACTTTAGCATTTTGCTCTCACAGCCCCACAGCTCCTCACTCATCCATGTTTGGCTATAGCATAACATCCCAATAATAACACAGGGTCCTGACGAAAAAAACCATAACAGATGAGGTCATGAGGTGACGATCATAATATATAAAGATGAGATTTGAATATTTCGGACTTTTGTTTCTGTTAGGGGGCCGGGTCAATTGAAATAAGAAATCAAATAAATTGTGAAATCAAATCTGACATTTTCTTTTTAAGCTATATCTTGTTCAGTACATCTACAGTTGAGTTTAGAATGGAAGCTCCACCCAAATTTTAAGCAATCAGAGATTTCCCTGCTGTAATAGTCCTTAGACACAGTTGCTGTATTTTTCACAGCACCTAAAGGCCAACACAATAGAAAAACACTCTGCCAGGATATCTGGTCTCATTTATGGACGTGGGTAGCACTGTGGGTGGCATGGTGTCGCCTCACAGCAAGAAGGTTCCAGGTTCGAGCCCCGACTCTAGCGGCGTATCTTTCTGTGTAGAGTTTGCGTGTTGCCCAAGTTTCCTCCCATAATCCAAAGACATCAAGAGGGGACTAGACTGACTGACACTCTAAATTAGCCGTAGGCGTGGCTGTGAGTGTGAATGGTTGTCTGTCTGTATGTGTTGGCCCTGTGATGGACTGGTGACTGTCCAGGGTGAACCCTCGCCTGAAGGCGGCTGGGATAGGCTCCAGCCCCCCCACAACCCTTAACTGGATAAGCAGTAGAAAATGGATGGCTGGATTGTTAGCACTTTTGCTCCTCTCTCTTCTCTGCCTCTGGTTGGTGTTCTCTGACTGTAGACAGACTAGCCTAGACTACAGGAGTAAAGTACAGTAAAAATTGTTCAAGTTCACGACATCTACAGTTGTTACTGCAAATAAAATAGAATCTTCACGATAAAGACCCTAGAAAGAAGTGATTGGCTTTTGGTGGTCAGACATTATTCAACTCATCAGTGCTGTCTCTCAGATTGTTGTTCATGAAAAAGTTGGCCATTATCTCAGACCTACGATGAGATGACAGAGTTCACAATGTAATAAGGAGGATTTGTGGAAATGAAACAACTGAATTTGTGTTACTATAAAAGTGCTTTCTGTTGCTGTCCCCAAGTACCTATCACCCATTCAGTGTTTTATGGACGTTTGTGTTAATTATTACTATATAGATATGTATTTAGGATATTGCATTTGTGTATACATTGTGATAGTCTTATGAAAAGTAGTTGTCCATTGCCCTCTCTGTCCCTTGAGCAAGACACCGAAGCCCTTGTATTTCCGAAAGCTATTTGCCCCCTTGCATGGCAGCATTTTAATATGTGAGTGAGTATGAAAAGTAGAGAAGGTGCTGTGTAAATGAAGCCCATTTACCATTTACACATTTCAAGTGCAGGGTGTTCCTGATGCCAGAGCAGGGATAGTGAGTGTGTGTGCATGCACATATGCGTGTGTAATCGTGTCTCTGGGGTGAGTTTGAGCCATTCATCTTTTATTTGCATAACGCCATAAGGTCTGACATAGACATTAATTACTGTGATCTGTTGCTCCTCTTTCTGTCATTTTCTTTCTTTCCTCTCCCTCCCTCTCTTCCTCTCATTTTTTTCCTCCTCAGTAAAGGTCAGTATTAATCACTGGCTGCAATAAAAGGGATATTTTTCTGATGAGAGTACTGTTGCATTCTGTTTCCAATTAGCTCCAGCTTAAAAACACATCCTCCAGGCATGGCTAGGGCACAATTTCATCCCCACTCACACATTCACAATCACGTGTTTTTCTCTTTGTATCTTCCCTCTCTCACCAAACTTTTCCCAGCAGATGCAGAGAAAAATACCTCATTTTACAGAAGCAACCCAGGGCTGGTGGCTAGTCACACTGAAACTCATTTATTCTACGGAAACAAGACAGTAGACACTGGTATTCAATCAAGGCCACTAAAAACAAGTCAAAAGGCCATCTGTCATCCTCTTCAAGTATGGATTAACTGCACCCAGAAGAAAATCTCGCCCATAAGGTCATTTATAGTACATTGTCTAACACTCAGTTTAAGCTTCTGTTTTGTCCTCCATCTCACGCAGACCACACCTATCACAACTAAAGTCTGACATCAGGTCCCTCCAAGAATACAGGAGGAGGCGATGATACCTCAGGGTTTTTTGAAAAGAATGGCTTATACAATTCACTTGTTGACTTGATGTGGGAGTTTCAATTCAATTTGTTTTAATGGCTTTGCAAACTCTCTTTCCGAAGTTACCAAAGTTACTGTTACTGGCAGATCTCACTGTGTTTCCCCAAAGCAGCCTCATATTCATAAAACACTTGAGGGAGGGGGGGGGGTCCCCAAACCTACCATCATTTTAATAACCAACCACATTTTAATTAAACATTGATTAGCTGCTAATTAGCCCATGATAGCTCCCAGATGTGAGTGGGAACAGGTACTGGGAGTGACAAGTCCGGGTGTTGGATGAAGGATCTGCTGCACAACCAAATTGCATTGCAGATTCCCCCAGGGTTGAATGTTTTGAGATTATTTTTTCGATTATAAATGATACCTTCACATTGCATCCCTCCTAATTGACATTGCTTTGATAGCTCCCAGATGACGACCGCATGGAAGATTGAACGGACGTGTGCCTTTTCATCAAATTTAGGCAATTTTCTGCAACTGCAAAGCAATAAATACATTCTTTAAAAGTGGGAGAGTTGCCAGCTGGTAAATGAAAGTGAGTGTTGATAATAACAGAGCGGATTTGTTGGGAGGGAAATCTTCTGTAAGTGAAGTTTCTGTCAGGGACCTTGCCATTAGATGCTTCTCAAACTGACACTAACTCACAGGGTGATGCTCATATCAGCTCAGTAATTGTCCCAGAAGAGCTTTGTGTGAAAATACACTCACCTGCCAATTTATTAAGTACATCTAGATAAAACTACTGCAGTACAATCCAACAACACTCCAAAAACAAGGAATATAATGTTCAGTTTTAAGTAAATCAGTTTGAAAATCTGTTTCATCAGCTTCTTTTGATGGACGCTCACCTGTCCCAGGCCATTCTTGGTATGCTTTGTTGCATGGCACCACAATGGTTGTCACTTAAACAACTTTAAAATTGTAAGTCCAAAGGCTGCTAATTTTGGTTAAAAAAAAAAGCACCTATGCTTATCTGTTAATGCCAAAACAAAAAATTACATGTCCATGAATTTGTTTAGACTGGAATATATCCATGAATAAATAATTTTATCATTTTACCCCACGCACAAATGTAAAGACTATACTAGCAGATTTGTCAAATGATGTTCTATCATTTATATTTCCATTTACATGTCAAAGAACATGATGGCCAAATTGTACTTCTTAGTATTACTTACACTACTATAACATATTCCATCATCAAGCAACTGTAGCCTAACTTCTACTCAGGTTCAGTGTTTGTCACATATATCACAATGACAAAATACCCAAGTCAGTGTTTATAATGATGTTTATCTGTTTATGAATTTAAAGACTGTGAAAATGTCCTTTTATTGAATGTGTCAAGCCTACACACCCCTCTGATGCATTTAAGTTTTTGAATTTGTTCGAGCATGTTACTGGAAGGGGACTTCAAATGTGGAACAAAGGCAGAAAATTGTCAAGTCAATTTTATCGATTTACACCAAACTTTGTTTGGTTTTAGACCAGTTAACACAGAATTTTGAATTTAAATTGCACACTATTGATCAAAATTAAGTTTATGTAATTACCAACTTTATTATTTAAACACAACTCTTCGGAATGATTTGTGTAACTCAGGTTTGTCTGAATTAAATGAAATAACCATTTTTATATCACAACAATTACATTTGTGAAGTGGTTGTACAAGGTTTCCTAAATTACTATCATTATTGAATGAAGAGTGTATATGTTACCCCTACTCCTGGCCATATTTTAAAAAAGTGTTGTATCACTGCTAAGCATACAACATATAGTGATTCCTCTGGGCTTCAGTAAATGTAAAATAATAAGAAAAGTCATTGGCTGACAGCACTTTGGGTTTTGGTTTATTATTAAAATTAATTATTTGGATCATACATCCATCCGTCCATTTTCTACCACTTATCCTGTTCAGGGTAACGGGGGGCTGGAGCCTTTACCAGCTGCCTTCTGGCGAGAGGCGGGGTTCACCCTGGATGGGTCACCAGTCCATCACAGGGCCAACACATAGAGACAGACAATCTTTCACATTCACAGAAATACTTAACAGCCAGTTTACAATTATCTGGATCCCTGGAATTTATCTCATCAAAAACAGTAGCGTGAAACATGGTCGTGGTGATAAAAAAGAAAGGTGTCTATTGTAAAGTTTGCTAGCTTTGAACTTGTAACAACTGAATTTACACTTCAAAAATCATAAAAGCAGTGATAATTGTAAAACAAATGTTGATCGCACTCAAGGTGATGCTAACATCCAGGTTGTCCCACAAAAAAATCCCTGCAGCATGCAGGGACCTTCACTCTCCAGATTTCTGTCAAGTACATATCAAATGTATGTGAATGTTCACAATCTAAATCCTTAAAACAAAGCATGTTTTAGAACAGAATACAAAACGCACATGCAAGTTCGACAACAGAATTCAAATCCATAACACAAAATCCACTTTCTGGCACTAAATCATAACAAGAAAAAAAGAAACGATCACCACTGTGTCAAATCCATTCAGTACTTGTGATCAACAGTTGACCACATGCTAACAGCTGTGGTGATTACCAGCCAAGTGTTTCATTAATTTCATGACAGCCATACAAATGGAAACACATCAAATAAAGTCAGTAAACAGATGCACAAAGGCCTGAACCTTAACAATGAATAATAAATAGTATCATCCGCCTTTCAATTATTTCTGTGTGCTTTGAATCAAGCATGTGCCTATGTTTGTGTATCCTTTCAGTCACAAACATGTCTCCTACTCTGCATGGGCCTGCAGCGCCAACTGCCAGCATCAATAATTATACATGTACTGTCGTGACAACCAGTTCTCCCACTTTTCCTTTTTCCCCACAGTGTCACACAGGCATGTATGTGTGTGTGTTTACTCTCACCCTCACTGTTGACAAAGCTCTTGTACATATTGGATACACGCTATGATATGCTTCAAAGCAGGACATAAAGACATACTTAACATTACTGATGCAACAGAGTAGGATCCAACAATGTTATCTTCCATTCTGTGCCAGAGACAGCAAAATAAAAAAAACTATAAAAGTGAAGAAAAGAGTTGCATTGGTAGTGTGGCATTCTAATGCCAAGGTACCTGCTGGTACCTAGGAGTACCTGAGTCCCTGTTTTGCCTCTTATGAGGTTTGGTACCAGTACACAATTGGGTTTATGGGAGGGGGAAGCCAGGTGAGTCTTTTTTGTCCTGGTCACTGCGTTAGAGCCTCCTCTGGATTTCCAGAGAGGGTGAGAAAATGACCAGAAAAGCTTGGAAATTGTGCAGGAGTACATGTATGGTTGGGGAGAAAGGGGCATTCTGGAGCCAACCCTGGCCTTTGAAATTAACACTGATGACTAGATTGGACAGACCTGGGTTAATAACTATTGTTATTGTAAAGGATGGCGTGAAAATCCAAATGCAGTTCTGGTAATGGCTTAATGTCAGAACTCAGCTGGTACACAGGAGAGCAGGGAATATGAACAGAGTTCAGCTCAAAGTTTGGAATTAAACCATGTTCAAAGACTGTTGGTTAAACAAGAGCACTCACAGACAGAGACGCAAGACTAAGATGACAAGGCAACAGGATCAGCAAGGGGAAATCCATATGGTCAAGAGTCCTGGAGAGTCTTGTATCAGTGATAGCAAAGAGCAATGAGTAAGTGAAAGTATGGACCAACATATCAATCAGAATGAACGTGCATCAATTGAGAAATACACCTAAGCTCTGTCCTCTGCTGTTAGTGTGGACAGGAATATTGATATTAGAAAAGAACTGAAACTGCTTCCCATTTGGGTGGTTTGATTTCTGTCACTGTTTTGTTGTTGTCGTTGTTGTTGTTGTTGTTGTTGTAGTTGTTGTTTTTGGTTGCTTTTTTGAAAAAAGGGATCCCTGGACACCAGTGTATGTGACAAATGTGTTGGAGATAAACATAATTTGAAAAGTAGAAGGCACACACTGTTTTGTATGATTGCTCTCAAGTTTATTAGGTTTAAAGCACCAGGATATATATATCATTTTCTCTGAAGAGGAATCCAACCCACCCACCTTCATATTCAGAAAATAAGCAGGATAGTATACTACTAGTTATTAGGAAGACAAACAGAAACAATTGTTAGTTGGCCTTGGTGTGAATAAAATGAAACGGCTAAACACATTTTGACAGAAGACTATAAATCCAACTTGGAATAACAAAAAAGATAATCAGCATCATAAGACAATAGTTGCCTTCTCCACCTTCCCACTCGGGTCTGGTTGGATCCGTTGTGTCGAGTAAGACCACCTCTCAAGATTTAAAGATGGACCTGGATGCAGATGGTTCACCTTCAATGAAGATTGATTGATTCAGAGCCCGAGTCTTTCTACAGTCTGTCCTTTGGATCCCGTCACCCAAGAGCGTATACCTATCGATCTAGCTTCCGTTAATGAAGTCATGGCTAAAACTGTGAAAAAGATAGGTGACATGTAAACTGCTAGTCACATTTATAATCTAACGAGTCTCTAAAAGAAAGAGGAAGACTGTACTGATCGGGCCATAGCTGATGATCAGCACTCCGTGGTTAGTGATTAAATTTTATAAAGAGAAAACAGAGCTCGACCTCATCCATTTAAACTTTTACACAATGGGACTATTCATAATGGTGCTGTCTTCCAAGCATTTTAAAGAGCAGAATGTCCATAGATATGGTTGTAGTTGAACTACAGGTGCATAATCGTATTGCACCTTGAAAGTCTGTTTTTTTTAGTAGTAAAGGGGATACACCTTTCCAGTTCACTGTCCACTTAAACCCCTAAATTACTGGTTTAGTCTTGCTCAAGGACACTCTGATACTGGGTGGCTGGGGTTTGAACCAGTAACTAAACGATTCGTGGACAGCTACTGTACCACCTGAGCTATTCTGCGCTTAGAAATAACAAATATTAGTAATTTGTTTTTGAGCAGTCAGCTCAGCCTCTGTGTCTTGGTCGGAGAAGAGAGAAGTACGGGATGGAGTTGCACAGAGAGAGAAAGGAGGAAAATCAACACAGAGCGAGACACTCAAAGTGGGGAATCACATCACAAACCCATATTGATCCGTGTTCCTACACACTGTTTGGTGAGAAAAGATAGAGTAGAGAGTTAATGAGTGTTTGAGAGGACGAGGGCGGCAAAAGAAAGGAGAGAAGTGTGCGTGTGTGTGTGTGTGTGTGTGTCTAGATGCAAGGTGTGTCTGTCAGCGTATGAGGAGAGCGAATGAGATTCAAAGATGACTCAACTGAATTTCAGTTGAACGAAGTAAATTCCAACTGAATAAGTGGAATCGATCTGCTCATATTTACTGCACGGTGAACGGAGGGAGCTTTATATAAATCAAGATTGTAATATCTTTAACGCCTCTCAAAGACCATTGTGACTGCTGATAAAAAAACATATTGCAAACCCATGGAGTAATATATTTTTTTCCCCTCCTGTCTCATACTCACACACTCTCTCTCGGTGGGTTAATTTCTCCCAGGGATCAACGGTGATTACAAGCCCAGTGGTGCAAGGCGCTGCAGTCAGATGGCCAACGGAAAGATCGATTTCTGTTTTTACCAACTTAATTCAATGCCGGCTATTTAAACTGGCATGGCATGGTGAAACTGGATTGTATTTGCTGGGTATGGATTTTTACCTTGTGAGAGGAACATAAGCAGAAGGAGGGGCTGAGGGGTTACAAGGCCCGGCACCCATTTAGGGTTTCCACACACGTACCCGGGTAATCAGAAAGCATTACCTTCTATTGATTATTCAATATTTTCCCAGATCATGTTGTTTTCATCTCTACTAAAAGTCTTAACAGGTTATTGATACTCACCAACGGAGGGGAAGGGTGATGTTGGGGGAGCGCGGCCAGGGCAATGTCACTTTTACTGCTACACACACCCTCACACATACCAATGTCAGATAATAAAGACAGGAAATGAATAGGCTCCATGTTATCTTGGCACAGGGTTGAAGTGTTTGTGTTCCAGCTGAGATCAGGATAGTGTGTGTGTGTGTGTGTGTGTGTGTGTGTGTGTGTGTGTGTGTAGGGGGGGGGCAAATGTGACCATGTGTGATACAGCGTTGGTCTAAAATGGGTTTGCCAATAATGACCATTTATTAAAAATCTGATATGAGCCAGACAGTGTAAACTATAATGGAGGTTCTGCCATCTTTATGCATGGGGTGTTACTCTGAAAACCTGCCTCATTGTCTCATGAAGGCTCGCACTTGTGATTATGCACCTTGGAGTCCATATACCTTCTTTTACTGATCAAAAACACATGGTGTTTGAAACATTTTAAATTGCAATTACTGGTTTTCAATCATTTCCATAGACAGTGTTGTTAATTTAACAAACATTTTTAACCACATAGTTGTTTTATTCCAAAAGAAATAGCCATAATAAAACCTCTGCTGTCTGTCCAGTCACTGACAAGAGCGTGCAACACTGATTACATCCAATGGGTGGCATTGATTGAAAAAGATATTGTTGTCTGAAAGCTGTGTGAAACATGGATGTTGATTAGTGACTTTGGTGGTTCCCCATTTTAAATTGAAGTGACTGAAAGTTGAGATAAGAAAAATCTTCTTGTTTTTGATATCCTTTATATTTTTACACAATGGAACTGATGGGGGGGGGGGCAAACATACACAGATGATTCACCTATGTAGGTGGCTGGTTACAGAATTCATTTACATACATGCAGGCATGTGTTATGACTTGGATGGGGCTAGAGGGTGGATGGTATGTGCACTGTAAAATGACTTAGTTGTTTAGACACAAGTGGAATTTGGATTTGATCTTCCTGGGTGGATCTCAATTTACCGGGGGGGGGGGGGGGGGGCTGCCAAATAAAAGCGGAAACACTGCAAGAATTTTGTTCGTATTTTCTTCATTATGAATTATTTCACTCACCAGAAAGTCATTCACTATTTATCAGTGTTAATTATTATGATGAATGCAGTCATCTCATATATGCGATATTCTTCACCTCCATAAAATCAGTAAGTAAAACAACAAATAACATCTTGTTTAACTTGAACTTTTCACTTCATCTACTCTTTTAAAAATATGTCCATAATCAGACAACACATATGTTCTTTCATAAGTGTCTAACGTGTGATGCTGCTCCAGCAGATGAACCTGCAGAAGGACAGAAAGAAATACTCAATATAATTGCAGCCATGAACACATATTGGAAGTCAGTTGATTGATGATAATAAGCAGTTTATTCCTATTTTGTATCAAACGAAGGGAACTCAGATCATTAAAACACCATATGCACTCCAGTAACTATAATATGTGGTGGGGTGGGGGGGGGGGGGGGGCATGGTTATATAACTGCAGTATTACGGGGTAGCAGTAATTGTGACAATCCTTTTATCAAAAAATCATTGCTTAAAGGTGTATTTTTTAATGTGAGTACTATAAAGGGTTAAATTGGGCTTATAACAGTGATTTTGACTACTTTAGATCACATAAAGTGACAATGTAACATGAACTCATAGACAAAAGCTGTCAAGACACCTGATGAAGAATTAGCCTGTTCATATAAAATTATACTACTAAATTCAGGGGGCAGCATGACTTGGCGGTAGCAGAGCCGTCTAGCAACCAAAGAGTCGCTGAGTCGATCCTCACTTCCCTACATGACCATGTCAAAGTATTGAAGTATCCAAGATACTGAGCCCCTAACTGCTCCTGATGGCCCTGCAACGGACTGGCAACTCGCCCGTCCAGGGCGTGTGCTGTCTCTCACCCAATGTCAGCTGGCAAGGCAATTTTATTTGTATAGCCCGTTTTCACCACCAGTTTGTCTCCAGGCTTCATGGCATCATAACAACATCCTCTGTCCTTAGACCCTCACATCGACTGAGGAGAAACTCCATAGAAAACCCTTTTAACAGGGAAAAATCTGAGAAACCTCAGGGTGAGCAACAGAGGAGGATCCCTCACCAGGACGGACAGACGTGCTGCTGGGAAAGGCCATATTACACAAAGTCAGAGGAATATATCCAGTATTATTGTTATTATTATAATAATAACTTGGATATAATACCTTTCAGAGATCCACGGTCACTTGGTGAACGTGACAGTAAACACATAGCAGTGTCTCCTCAGCTCAGAGTATTCTATGAGTATTGTGATGATGTTGCCCCCAGAGCCTAAAGACAGAGCCCCTCAACAAACTAACTCAGAAGCAGGTGGACCCCTGATTGTGAGGGAATCTCCCATCACCATACACTAATGTGACATGTGACACTTTAATCAGGCCCACGAACAAGGGGCCACCACTGTACATCGTTACCATGGTGTTGTGGCTTTTCTCTACTGATAAATAACAAACTCTATTCAGACGGACACTGTTTCTGAATGAAAAGCAGGCGACCGGCTATCTGCTATGATTCAGGAGGACTCAGGAGGACTGGCTGCTTTGGCTGTTTGGCAAACCACTGTAGTTGATCTCAATTTATAGTACTCTCTGTACATGTAGGTTTGTGTGTTTTCATTTTGTAAATCACATTAGAAAGACTACAGATTATTTATGATTAGGATTTCTGATTCTGATTTGTTATTCTGCTTGATAAATCATGACAGGCAGATCTGGGTTAGGATGCAGGTGGTTGAAATGTGAAATGTGCAAATGTGTATAAAGTTCATAAGTTCACAGCAGTTGCAGGTGTCCGATAATGTGTGTGCATGTACTGTAATACATAGAAATAAAGCATTTCATATGAAAAAAATATATGATGATAGTATCAGTTGGTCACACACTCATCTGTGACTTTTCATAGTGCCAGTTAACCGAATTATAACTGTTAACAGTTAAGAATAAAGGTTAAAATGACAGTAACTTATAATAAATTATATTTATATAGCACATTTCAAAACACCCATATATATTACTAGGAAAAGAACAGTGTGGGAGCCATCACACTGAAGGCTCTGTCCCCACCAGACTGCAGTTGGCTAAAGTTGATAGAGACGAAACCCATGTCAGCAATCTGCAGTCTACAGGAGGTTGTGTGTATTTACATATTTTATCTCACACATCAAAAGTAGGCAGGCCTTCTCTTAACATAGAAGAAAACAACACTGTCTTGTTTATTTACAAAGCTCTATGTGATAAGCTACCTCTGTATTTGTCCTCCCTCTTATGTTTTAGTGATATAATGTCTCAGACACACTCTCAGACACAGACTGCTCACTCAGCATACGATTAGTATGGCAAGAAAGAAGGCTTTCTCTTCTTATGCTCCTGATAAACGGAACAGACTGGACTGATTGAAGACACTTTAAGTAGGGATTGGTCTTATTTCTCTTCATCTTTTCATCTTACCTACAGTATATTATTACCTTTACCTGAATGATTTTATTCATGACTTCATCCTCATAAGAGTTTTGTAACTTTTTTTATGTTTTACATGCAAATATTGGTCATGTTAACTAAGACTTTGATGAATTAGAGTTTATGAATATTTTAAATGCAATAAATCAACTGGAAGTCTCAATTTCTCAATTCGTGTAGTCCTGAGATTCAGGACTATGGAGTGTCAAGTCAAGTCAAGTCAGTTTTATTTGTGTAACTCCAAATCACAACAAACATTATCTCAATGGCACTTTACAAGTAGAGCAGGTCCAGCACCCCACTCCTTCAATGAATTTACACCAAACAATCCTGCAACAGCAGCAATGAAAACCTTCCTTTTAACAGGCAGGAACGTCAAGCAAATCCAGGCTCAGTGGGAACGGCCTTCTGCTTTGACCGGTTGAGGGGAAAGAGAGCAGGAGAGCAGGGCAGAGACAAAGACAGATAATGGAGGAAGACAGATATGCAGAAGGAAAGAGAGGGACAGAGATAAAGAGAGAGAGAAAGGGGAAGAGACTGATGGACAAACGGGGACATGAACAGGTGATGCTAAGGATGCCAGCTTGAGTCTTTTCAGGTCTGTCGCCTCCTCCAGCAGCAGCAGCAGTCAGGGATCTGGGAAGAGGGGAAGCACAAAGGCTCCATTGAAGAAGACGAGTTAGTGACAAATATGAGTGTAGGAGGACAGAGAGGAGGAGAGAGAAGCCCAGTGCTCCATGGGAGATTCCTTGGCAGTCAAAGCCTATTGCAGCATATCTAAGACTGCCGAGAGGAGAGAGACTCTTCAGTGGGTTAAGAAATGTGTGCTGGTGTGAGTGTGTATGCTCTTGCAATAGTAGCATGGTGATTGTATCATGTACAGTCCTCTTTTTTTTTCTTTGCCTTGTTTATCATACGAGTGTCCTGTGTTGATGCAAAAAACAACTGAAAACTAAGATTTTTTTTCAAAGCGTTGGAACAGCAACAGGGAGTTGATGGTTGACGAAGGTGCCAACTGGGACAAAGGATGCATTACCTCTCTGCATCATCCATATCTGCCCTTTGGTGCCTCTGTGAGTGTCAGGGCTTACATGTGAGACGAGTGGTGGATTGGAATCAAAAACTTCCCTGGAATTTCCAACAGGTCGGCCCCATTTTCAAATGCAGCTACAATACACCAATCCCGAAAAAATAAAAAAAAGACAAACTTATACTGACATACTGAAATGCTCTAACTTCCAATGCACACATAATTCAGAGTATGAAAAGAGAGCAACAACTTCACCAGAATATAACAAATACAGCGACAGCCACTTCTCCACAACTTCATCAATTATGTCATCTGACATCAGCGCCGCTCCCCGCTTCTTCTTCTTCACTGTCCTTCAGCTTAAATCCACTTCCCATGATGCTTGGTTTCTCATCATCAGTTTTTACCATGACAAATCCTGTTTCCAAATGTAATTCAACAGCCTCTTCCTTATGTTGGTGTCCTTTACCGTCTTTATGTCTGTCTCCTTCCTTTTTCTATTCGGCTCCTCAGTGCGCATTGCTGTTGTCTCCCAAGCTAACGTTAGAGCTGCATTAATTGGGAATAAATGTGCTGTCTTGGACCTTTTTTTTTTTGCTTTCAGTTCAGAAAAAACAATTTTCCCTCTTTTTCTCTGTTCCCCCTTTGTTCATTTGGTACCTCAAAACATTTCTCTTCTGTGACAAGCCACAGTAGCAAGGCTTATTTAATTTCCTCTCTGCTTCTTGATTCTTGACATTACAGCCAAGGAATCATGGGATAACATTATCCCATAAAAGAAAAAAAGAGCAGGTTCCAACCCACGAGCCCCTGGATGTAAGGTCAAGAGTGTGCTCTTGTCAAGAGTCAAATATGTGATTTAATAATTCAACATTGATTTTAGCATTGCATTAATATCAACTCAAACCTGTTTCAGACATGAAGAATACTAGGCAGACAGATAGCTACTGATGTTGGAACACAAACAGTCCACCAGACCAGTGACTTTTAAAATGAGAAGTCACCATGACCAGTGACTCATAATAGGCCTCATCCACGTACTGTAACCCATTTTTTTATCATTGTTAAACACAGTTTTGGAAAAAACAAGGCTTAGTTTTTCTAAACAGTGAACACAATACACAAACACACATGCACACACAAGAAGCACAGCCTCTTAGGTATTTTACTAAAGTAAATACTTAATTTCAGATGATTTAATAACATTTAATAATCCATAAACTAGAAATAAGACATTGTGGTTGTATGCGTATGTGATCTTGTCTTTTGACCTCCAAGATATTTTACCCTCATCCTTGAGTCTCAGTGGATTATTGTACTATCCATCCGTCCATGTTCTAGACCACTTATCCATTATGGGTGTGTGGAGGTGTGTGTGTGTGTGTGTGGGGGGGGGGGGGGTGGAGCCTATCCCAGATGACTTCAGTCGAGAGGCGGGGTACACCCTGGATGGATCGCCAGCCCGTTGCAGGGCCAACACATTTAGAAAAACAAATGTTCACACTCACAACCTCATCTATAGTCAATTTAGAGTCGCCAGTTAACCCCACTGGCACATTTTTGAACTGTGGGAGGAAGCTGGAGTTCCTGGAGAGAACCCACACGGGCACAGCGAGAACATGCAGACTCCACACTAGTGTGGTCACGATACTGGATTTCACACTTGGGCAACCCATACTTCAAGTTATACTGTTATCAACCTTTTTGAATTCCTTATACAGGTCCGGGTGTCTGTCTTGGAGGTGCTTTGCTACATTCGTCGTTTTCTCTCCTTCTGTCGGCACAGCTCTGTTGCATCTCTTGCATATGGACTTGCTCCTGTCCTTTGGCTTTCCTTGTTCATCCGACTCAAATCCAAAGAACCTCCAAACAGCACTTCTGCTATTTTGTTTATTTATTAAAACTGGTTGCGAAGGTCCTGCAGATGCCATCTCATGGCAGCTTCCACACATAGAGCGAAGACACCAAAAACAATACAGCCAGCGGTGTTTGTGTGAGCGAGGCAGGAGGGGAGGGGCTGCTGCACGATGGCTCGCTCCCCAGGGCAGCGCTCTTGTGTGTGTGTGTGTGTGTGTGTGTGTGTGTGTGTGTGTGTGTGTGTTGGCGGCAGCGGCGTATGTGTAAACCAAGGAGGCAGGTAAAGTATCGATACTAATTAAAAGTCATTTAGTACCGTTTTTACTTTTCAAAATCAATATTTATGACAACACTACGCCACACAGAAAAGCCCTGGGCTCGAACCGAGACTTCTTGCTGTGAGACGACAGTGCTAACCACTGCACCGCTGTTCCTTACTGTAAAACGCCTCAACGCATTCAAAAAATATCACATCCATGTGAGGTGACAGATACTTTTGACCATCAGGTATCTTCAGCACATCCTTGAGTCTTGGTGTCTTAAATGTGAGTCTTTTTTCCACTGCGTCACATACAATTCATATGATGTGATTTTGCTTTAACCTACTGTGCTCAAACTCACAAGCGCTTTTACAGTAATATTAATACTTTTTTCGATCATTTTTTAAGAAAAAGACATGAATATATTGACCAAACAAAACACGCTGGAGTAGAAATACACATGAATGAAGAGATTTATCTCTCTCCACAAATCAGTCAATGCATCCATACTTTCCCAAAGGTTATGCACTAAAAATCAGGACATAATATATGGGGTAAACAGAGTACATAAACACAACAATAACATTTGTGGAGACAAAATGAAAGTATGACTTACTGTTGCTGCAATATATATCTGCTGAGCTTCTGTAAATGTCAACCCATGGTTTACAACAGTGCCTCTCAAACTTTTCAGGCCAAGGTCTCAAAGACACCCACTTTGAAACAAACTATAGGTTAATAAAATGAGAAATAGTAAACAACTCTTTAGTGCCTCTGTACTCTCCAAGCTGGAGAGTCTAGTCTCATATTTGAGTTCATGTTGATCCAGTTGTGCTGCTTTATTCACAACTTCACAGTTGTATCAGCAGGCTCAGGTAGGATGTGGAGAAAGAAGTCTGTAAAACTTTTTTTCTCCAGGCACTGTGGATTCACTTTAGTCCTGGATTTTCTAGGTTTATGCTGAGTTTCACAACTTTGATGGTCCTTATTTAACGGTTTATCCCAGGCAATGCTCTTTGAACTGGTCACTGTCATTGTGAATCACTTGTCACTGCATTGGTTGCATTTCATTTTCCTTTAATTGACACTGTCTTAAAGGTGTGCTAAGCCTTGTTGCATGGTTTCAGCGTGATTTCATTTTTGTCTCAAATCGTAGGCATCTCCCCTTCATCCGCTAGCTGCCTGCCCCCTGAATACAATCCCTTTTCATCAAAGGTCCCAAAGTGCTACAGGTTAAAAACAAATACAAGATAAGCAGATTAAAAAAAAGAATAAAAAGCACTAATACATTATAACACAGGGCTCACAAACGGCAAACAAACATTGAGTATATAGGATGTGCGCATAAACATAAGAAACCATGTTCCAGCCAATCACCAACAAGACAGTGGAGGAGTAAGTGCACCTGTATACATTGGGGAATAAGCAGAGTCGATTGAGTAGCGTAGTAGCTATGACACTTGTCAGCCATTTTTCAATGTAATAGTTTGTTATCCCTCGCTCACTCTAAAGGTCCTAGCTAGCACAAGCATCGCTTCCAGGAAGGACAAATTCGACAAAAAGTGTTTCTTTTGCATAGGCTAATGAAATAATTTTCAATATAAAAGTATATATAGTATATGTAATATAACTCATAACCTAACAAAATAATTTTAAATATATCAGCTGTAACTGATAACCTAATATCGTAAAGATATTGTATAAAGACAGAATATAAATGTATTCACCAAACAGTTGGAAGGGAGGGGCGAGTGCAGCACAGGTCCACTTTCCATGTCGATGCGCATTCATGACATTTACACAGACACAGGGGGAGGGGAGAGCTTGCTCTGTTTTTGTTTGGTATTGAAGGCAACAAGGCATAGTGCACCTTGAAGCCACTGATCTACTTTCATTGTGCCTTTCAATTGTTACATCATTCTGCCATAAATATGAAACAGTAATGTTGTGGCTCAAACAGGTGCTACAGCCCCCCCAGTCAATTCATATAATTATGACTGAATTTATATGGACTGGAGCTGATTTAATATGAAACAACAGCAACACATCCCTGCTATGAAAGGCTTCTGGATTCACTGCCTGGTACCGGAAGATGTATTATCACCAGCACTAGCAGCACATACTCTTCAACAGGCAATGGACGTGATTCAATTAGGTATCAATTAGCTAACATCCCCTCTGTTTGGCACTTTTTCTTGCCCCAGGGCGCACATTGAGTTCAATCAACCCACGCGTGCTTGTGTGCGCTTGTTTATGGCAGCAGTGAACTGGGAGTGTTATAGTTTGTACATCCATTCATCCAGCCATCTTTAACTACTTATCCTGTATAGGGTTGCTGGGGGACTGGAGCCTGTCCCAGCTGTAATCAGACAAGAGGTGGGGTACGGCCTCAACAGCTCATTTGTCCATTGTAGAATTATGGTTTGCTTTTACTTCAAAACAGTTCTTGGATTACTTACTGAGTATACAGCCGAAAAAATACATGGACTTTTCCAGATGATGGAATTAACAATTTGTAAACTGAAATTTGGGGTAGTTTTGATGTTGTTAGCCCTCAGTCACTTGTAGCTTCAAGCTAAATAAAATGGCTGACTCTTCCTGCATTCTGGAGTCATAGAGAATTGATGCAGGGAGGAAAAAACCATGTGACCTCAAGACACCTATTAGTGAATACTTGCAACGCAACATACACTTTTTGGTCCTAACGATAACTTGACCACTGACTCTTTTGTCCTCTTAGGTTTTAATGAAAGAATAGTAATCGATTGATGTTTTGTTTTGGTTTTTGTAAATCTCCTTTTAAAATGAGGGGATTCCTACAAGTTTTGCTGTTTTCAGAGAACACCGTATATTCTCTCCTACTATTGTGGGGATCCTCCATATGGTGGAGATACACAGCGGACAGTCGTGACATGATTCACTTTGTGTATGCTCTTATTAGAACATTATCAGGTTCAAACAGTACTACCCAACTAAGAAACCCATTTCCACAGCTGAACTCTACTGTGACCTAGGTCACACTTCCTATCGCTGTTCTTTCTATGCTGATTACGCACCTCCAGCCTTGATCAACTGTTACAGCTCTTACCATACACTTCCAACCATTTGTATTCATACTATGTAGATGAGTGGCTCCATAGGCCTTCAAATGAAGCTGGGTAGGGGGGCAGAGTACTGATGCCTGCGTAACCTTACATAACAGACCCTGACCTGTCGAGGTGGCGGTAGAAATGAAGGAGGGTGGGTATGCATGTGTAAGCAAGCATGTGTGTATGTGTGCACTCATGCGTGTGTCAAGTCGTGTGTGAGTGATGGTGATTATTCATCTCCCGCTGAGGCTGCTTTGGAGTAGAAGCAGCCTGACCATGCGATATGGAGTACTACTGCATTGTGTCAGTGAGTGTTTTACATCTTAAACATGAACACTTCAACCAAGCCGCAGTAAAGTCCGCTTTTTGAACAATATTTTCAAACTGAGCCATATCATTATCAAAGGGTTAATATAAGTGCAATTCTTGGTTACCTGCTTTGACATATACTCATATGACTCCTGACAATATGCAAAAGAAAAACAATTTTAAAAAATTGTGATGAATTACCACCTACAAAATTTCAGATTTTGATGATTTTGTGTGTGTGTGTGTGTGTGTGTGTGTGTGTGTGTGTGTGGAAGTGATTACGAAACAAGACCTGACATGCTATGGGGCTTATTTAGGCGATTTCAAGTGCAAAGTCGAAGGCACAAGTGCTTCTGGGGCATGTGCAATCCATTCACATCAGTTAAATGAATAATATTCTTGGCATACAGTCTGGTGCAAGACACAAAGGGGCTGGCATTAGCCTCTACATTAATCGTGTGGTTGGTTTTTTTGGTTTTTTTTGGGTTTTTTTTGGGGGGTGTAACAATGTAACTGATCACAGTGTCACCTCCAATTTCCTTTGAAAGAAAGTGCTAACTTTCTGAGCAGTACTCTTCATCATTTTCAGAGCAAGACAAGCAAATAGATACCCCTCCTCCTTTCTGTAGGCATTACTCAGTTTGAGACCTTGACAGGATAGCACGGGGGAAAAAAATCAAATACACTTTTCTCCTGAAATGGTTTTTGTCTGCATTAAATGAACTTCTGTTGTGCTTAGCATTTGCTGTGAAAAATAGTCTATTTATTATTTAACCTTTTTGACTGTTTAATGTGACTAAAAATGTTACTGTATTAGCTGACTGAAAATGCATTTCACAGGTTTTGTCTCAACCACATGGTGAAGCTGGTGAGTTTGCAGAGAAAAAGA
The DNA here is from genome assembly GCF_037954235.1 of Aulostomus chinensis. Taxonomy (NCBI): domain Eukaryota; kingdom Metazoa; phylum Chordata; class Actinopteri; order Syngnathiformes; family Aulostomidae; genus Aulostomus; species Aulostomus chinensis. The sequence continues at coordinate 1,825,346 of NC_141342.1, read as the reverse complement.
AGAGGCTGTATGCTATTTTTCACTCTGGTGGTAGTGTATGAAGACAACAAATGATTGGCAGCAAAGAGCGAGAGCAGAAAGCAATAGCGTACATATATTTTTGATGAACAGTAAAGAAATAAAAGCCTTTGAAATTGAAACCACATCTTAGTCTCTGACTGCAACATACCATACCATGTACTTCTAGCCCTGTCTTGTTCTCTTAGCTTCCAAAGCCTGCAGTTCATCCTTTTGATTCAAATAGGTCAGGATCATGGTTTCAGATATATGTGTTGTGGGAGGGCTGCAGATCTATGGATATGCAAATCATCTGCAGATCAGCAGGAGTCCACCAAATACTTCTGAGGTGAAGCTGCTATGATGGTTACAAAGAGAATCTTTTTGTGTGGAAAGTCCAAGCCCAGCACGAGTTGACACCTTGCACCAAGTGGTCATGACCAATGCGCCAGATTTTGCAGAGATTCATTGGGTATCAGAAAGAACTGAGCCTATTTTAATGTACGTAAGACCAATTGTTGGCAAGATACTCATCACTTCCTTCTTTTGGACAGAAGCATCTCTTGGTTTAGAACGTTTACATTTTGGCGGTTATTAAAATTATTTCAATAGCTTTTTTCATCTACAGTGAACATACATTATACACGCAATTTTTTTTCCAAAACAGGCAAATAAAAAAGAGAAGTTTAAAATATGTAGATTGTCATCGTATACAGCGTCATCTTGCAACCAATTTGGAGCAAATTTGGTATTGAGGTTCAATATGTACTCTGTCTGTCTGTCTGTCTGCTCCAACTTGTATGTTATTCTGACAAACTGCTTATATATACATATATATATAAAGTATATATATATATGTATATATATATATATATATACAGTATATATACATATATATACATATATATATACATATTTAGAACTGTTTTTGTTTCTACTGCATTTTTTTCAGGAAGTGGTTCAATTACAACTTTTGCTTTGTAATGAAATGAAAAAAGGATTAATAAGTTTAGTCAGACAGGCCTTTACATCATATACACAGCATTTCATTCACAGCCAGCAATGCACGCCAAAACACATAAATGAGTGTTGCTTCTCTTTTAGTGTCTGTGCTCACATGTACAGTAGGCCTGTTATTTTAAATCCTGTTCTTATTGGGACTCTGGTCTTGTTGATGCATGAACAGAATATCATATCTATGTCCTTTTGAACACCATGTTGTTTTTAGGAGTATGTTGGTGTGTGAGGCTCCTGGTTAGCGTGTGGGCATGAATTTTTCAGGTTGATGGGGGACACTGTAATGCCCCATGGTATATAAGGCTTGCTAGGCACTCTCCAAAGCAATATTCTTAAGTAGCAGGGGTCCCAACAGCAAACCTGCTGGAACCAGAGATTTCTCTCTTTTTTTTCAGACTAAAAGTGTCCTTTTTTTTCACTCAAACTTTAGTGGGATAACAAAAAGCAGCATTACCTCTGAGTGCTTGTTTCTGCCTTTGAAACAAAGGGATGCGGACTTAAATCTCACCATAATGATCTCCTATCAGAATTTTCAGAGCATGTGTACAAACCGATGCCAAATATAGCAGAGTCACCGATGAAAATTGTGAAAAGACACTACGACAAGCAAAGAAAATAACCTGGGCATGCATTTTCAGGCATTAGTCAGGGCTTTGCTCCGTTGCATGTAATCGGAAATATGAATGTAATACTCTACAAGCAAACCATGTACACACTTTAACTGAAAATTGTCTCATTTAGAATAAGGCCCATTGTCAAATGATTGAATTGTGTGTTAATATAGTCACTGCTGAACCATGAATTTCTTACTTGTTGCCATCCTGTTTACTTTACTTATTTTTACTGGTACCTAAATGCTTTAATCAGTTAAGTTTAAGCAACAAAAAAATACTCCAATCTGACAAATTTGATGTCACCGCAATGTCTCAGTCATTCAATCTTTTTCCCCAGTACCACAGTCAGGAAATTGGCCTACTCTAAGATTGTATAGGGTCTGGTTCAAGTCTAGGATGTCCAGCTCAAACTTGCCAATGTTGTGCTCACACTCTCCTGAATCATTTAAATAAGTGTGTACTAGTGTGTACTAGTCAGATGGTCTTTTGGAAGGAATTGAATAGTAGGCGAACTGGGTCATGACAAGACTCTCACACTCATGGAGAAGGAGGTAAACGGTATCCCCTGTACCAAACTCCATTCACTACCATTTTAATGTTTGTCTGCTTATTCTGCAGACAGACAAGGTATAAATCAGTGGGGACTGCTAATTGGTATCATGATGTAGTTATTTTGGAACAATACAATGAATTTGGAAGCAGATGGTTCCCAGGTGCAGCTCTTGGAGACATATACATAAATTAGGGATTATGTTTTCACCTTAACATACTTGATTTAGCACCTACCGGGATTAATTGTAATTTTATTTAACAGGATTATTATTATTGATTGTTTCTTTCAGCTAAGGAACAAACCACAGTATTCCTGGAGGAAGTAACATTTATAAGAAAACTTAAAAGGTGTACAAACTTGAGTTTTTCCTTTATTGCCTTTCACAATGTCTTTTATAGTTAATTCACAGCTATTTCAAATGTAAACTACAGCTTCTTATTTTCATACACTGTAGCATTCTCAACACTTTCATCATATTTCTAGAGAATGAATCGAATTGGAGGGGTTTTCCAATTTGTCATGGCATTTATAGTGAAATGTTCAAAAGTGTTGCAATATTATGCTAATATGTTCAGTATAGAAGGAACTGCAGCTGTGCCTCCAGGTCTCTTTGGGAGCATGGTGAACAGTATGTCCTGTCTGTGCTGATATATTTCAACTCTAACTGTGTTCATTGAGTCTGAAACCTGTCAAAGTTCTTCTCACTTTCAGGTCACTCATAAACGCCGACTAAAACACCTTTTTGACTTAGCTGTTCGGAAGGTTCGTCATTTATTTGTGGTTTTGATCAGTGAATTCTCTTCAGTTTGTTTGTCCATGGGAAAAAATGTAAGAGACCAAATAAACTGAGGGCAGTTCTTGGAAACTTGAGTTCTTGAGAGGGCACAAGACCCCTTTGGCTGCATATATATTCATTCGCCAGCGAGGAGAATTTTGCCTCGCTCTTGCATCGGTTCCCTCTCTACATTGATTTTTCATGCCTACAGAAAAAATGAAGAATTAAAGATTCTGCCATGCATTCATTGTGTTGACTGCTTTCCTTCGTGTGACCATTAAAACTACTTTTGTGAGGTAAAATTCCTGGCTGCCTCTCAAAAAAAAAAAAAAAAAACCTAAAAATAATAATAAAAAAGATCCAACACAAATACTAAATTATTACACAGTCAAGCCATCAGTGCTGTGTTACAAGGTGGTGTTATCATGTCATTGCTGTGTTATTGTTTGAGAGTGTGCAGCTGGATGTAAATCTTCATAATCTCCGTTTGTGTAACCAAAATTTCTCCTAAAAGGAAAATTTGGTCTGGTGCTGAAGATTGAAAAAATTGGAGATAGTAAACAGAAGTGTTGATAGTTGCAGTTGTTCAATGGTTGCGCTCAGAGTGTTGTATCAAATATAGTGTAACAGGGCTGTAATGATGTCAGTGTGGACAGCTGTTTCAAAACATGCTCATGTAGTTGAATGGATCTGAAGGCACCACAAATCCAGGTGCACTGTGGTAGCCAATAAGAAGGTATGATAATGCAGGGTTCCTGGAACTCACTGAGTCTGTGCATGCCATATACAATAGTGACATCAGCAGTAAGTTCATTAAAGTATCTTCCGCATGGTTGTAAAAGCAAGGCTAAGCAAATAGGTGCCTCATAAAAAGTTTTGATGGACTCATTTCTGCAATGCCATCAATATTGTTCCTTTATTACAGCTTCAGCTGTGACTGCACCAGCACCAAAAACTGGCTATATCAGGTTAATGAATATATTTATGCCTGACAACAGCCTATAAATCTAACAGCACCAATGCATGCATATTCATAAGAATAATAATAAAAACATCAGCTCCAAAGAACAACTTGATGTCAATATGCTCCCATGAAAACTTCTCATCAACATTCTTCAGCAAACTCTAAGAAGAGCAATTAGAATTCCCTCCACTGATGATTATTCATCATGGCCCATGTAAACGTTGATGGTGTGGAAGTACTGGTGTAATTGAAGACGAAGGGTAGGGCATAAATCCTGTCGCTGAGATAATGAGTGAATCCGGAGCAGATCCATTCATCTCAATGATCCCCATCTCCAACCATGATGGATCACTGCCGGATCCCTCACTGGCCAATCATAAATCACTACAGCGGGTCTCCACTTGCCACAGCAACACCGTGAGCTTCATTAGGTGAGTTAGTTAGCTTGCAGCTCAACATCAGAATCTCTGAGGCGCTTAACAATACTAACCACGTTGTGTTTGTAGCTCAGCTGCGAGCCGGTTGGCTGGAAGTTTGCAGGAGGTGAGTTCAAGTGTTTTTGAACAGACTGGGTATCCAGGCTCTGCCATCAATCAGCGGAACTGAGAGAGAAAAAGAGAGCGAGCTCAACATGGCAAGATGAAAGGGAGGCAGAGAAAGAGATCTATGAAGGCACAAATATTAACAGCTCTGTATTAATCTCACTTTCCTTCTCAAAACGCCAACAACCCCTTCAAGGTCATCCTCCAATCACATCACTGACAGTACCAATGCTTCTATTGGAACATGCCTGAGAAAATTGACGAGACTTTGCAAGCTGACACACATCTCTGTCCCCCCAAGCCCCGACACCATGCCACCCCCACCCTGCAACTGCTCTAGTGTCCATTACAGGGATGAAGTGCTTGGTAACAAGCGCAGAGTGTCTGACCTCTGTAATGTAATGAGCTGTGTGTCACCGTTAAATATGTCCCCAGTGCCCTGCTCAGGGCCAGCTTTCCAATGGAAAAGGGGTCCGGGCTAATGTGATTCAGAATTTCAAACATGTGGTCTCTGATAACTGCTGGTCAACAGCAACAGCAGGTGTTTTAATGACAAGATAACATCTCTGATTTTTTCCTTTGTATCTATATAACACTTCTCACTCACAGTATGCTTTGTCAAGTTGCATAATAATATTTTCATATCATCAAGCATTATATTTTCATAAAATACCATCTCCAGTATGGGGATCCCTTCATAGTAGCGATATAGCAAATGGATGTTGACAGCCAAACAACCGTAAATCATGGAGCCTTGGAGTGGCCATAGCCAGAGAAACTATTCCAACACCACAAGATGTATTTTTTGCTCTCTATGATCAATAAAGCATTGAGTAACAAAACTCAATCTGTTTGTGGGTTCAGCATGAATACAGTTGAAAAAAGATGTCTGTCCTTTTGTACATTCAAGACATGTGGGAAAAATAAGTAATACGTTCATCTGTTATAAGAATGTAAATTCACTCACCCTGAAGATTGTTGAATTCACAAAGACATTCTCGGTAACTTGAGAATTCACGAAAAATGCCAGCTACATAGTTTTAGCTTGAAACTAAAAGAGATCAATGATGATTACAGCAAACTTTGCTTGTTCATGGTGTCGCAAAAATAGAAATAAAGAATAAAGAAGACTTGGATTAAACTGTACTGCCCTTGAGAGTTTATGCAGATGTTGACTGGCAATCATTCTGCTTGCTGAGACGGTACACAATAGAGGTCAAGAGTATGGGATTACAAATAGCTACCAGGCTTTGCTTCCTGTCTGTAAACCTAAATTGAGTGTTTTTTTTAAAGTCTTGTATTGTGCAAGATCAATTTGTTAAGAACATTTCTTCAATGAGACCTAATGTTCTTATTTCTTGTTGACGCTGATTGGATAAATTGCAAATGTGGCAACAAAAGACAGGGATTATTTTGATATTGAGTGGTATCAAAGCAATTCACTGGGTACCCAGTTGCTGACCCAGCCATATGAATCGAGGTGACAGACATGAAGATGCCGAATGAATTCCAGGAAGGCCCTGCTTCCACTCAGCAATTTTCATGTCAGACACTTTGAATACTACACACTTTTTTAGCACATTGAAATGTTTTTTTCAGGTGAATCTTGTGCAAGTTGGTAATTAATTCCATGTCACATTACGTGACATAGAAAACTAGATTTCTACTGTATCCATCAGCTGCTTTGAATTGTAAACACACACAATATTATATTATATTGTACACAGACACACATACACACACATATATATACACACACACATATATATTCCCCCCCCCCGCTGATCCTGTTAAGGGTTGTGGGGGGGCTGGAGCCTATCCCAGCAGTCTTCGGGCGAGAGGCGGGGTTCACCCTGGACAGGTCACCAGTCCATGGCAGGGCCAACATAACAAAGGCTAACACAGTCACACCTACAGTCAATCTAGTATCAATCAGCCTCGTCCCCTCTTGATGTCTTTGGACTGTGGGAGGAAGCCGGAGTACCAGAGAGAACCCACACAGGCACGGGGAGAACATGCAGACTCACATAGAAAGATCCCATGCTGGAGCCGGGACTCAAACCTGAAACCTTCTTGCTGTGAGGTTACAGTGCTAACCACTGCACCACCATGCCGCCCAATATATATACATATTATATAAATATATATATAAATATATATATATATGTTTTTTTTCTCTGTGTTCAACCACTCATCAGTATCCTTGTCTGTTCCCCCCACCCTGCATCCCCCACTCTCCCAACACACACACATAACTTCCATCTATACCACTGGAAGCTGAAGCACTGAGTCAGAAAATTAAGTCTGTGCTCAAATATGACCCTTTTCACGATGCTAGATTGAGATTCTAGGAGTGCTTTTGGTGGCAGTGAGAGAAGCGCAGTCTCAATGGTGTCTGATGCAGAAATTACACACAACAATTAATCTCCCTTCATTCAGAACTAATCACAGTTTTTGCTAATGCTGATTAATGTAAATGCAAGACAATAGAGAGGAGGAGAAATGGCAGCAACACAAACAACAAAACCTGCTGCCATTTGGTGAAACACATTTTCATTGTGTTGTGTTTCATCCGTGCAGCCACTTCTTAGATTCTGGCTTGCTCCTTGAAGGATGGCAGCTTTAAAAAGAAAGAAGGAAAAAGAAAAGCAGAGAACAGGACACCATCTATGTGAGCTGTCATCAAGAAAAATGATGTTGCCACCAGAGGGTTCCACCAGGACTTAGCCACAATTCACAACAGCCGGCTGTACAATAAGTGTTTATCAATAACCCAGGAGCTGGCTGGATAAGGAACGTGTTCCACCACACAAAATGTGTTTATGTGTGTGTGTGTGTGTGTGTGTGTGTGTGTGTGTGTGTGTACACAAGTAAGTGAAGAGATGAATATCCATCTTCTGGAAGTAAAAAGTAAAAAAAAAAAAAGGAGTAAAAAACAGGAAGAAACTACTCAAAGCGGCTGATGTTGTCATAATAACTGACAAACCTGGTGCCAGCACACAATTTCAATACAGCACTGGCAAGTTGAGAGTTCTGAGCTGATGCCACATTGAAATTACTATAAAAGAGAATTAACACACACGAGCACGCACACACACACTCACACACACTCACACATATACAGATACATGTACACACACGACATATGCACACACATTCTCCCTTTAAAATAAACCAGTGCCACATTCCAGAGATCTCACAGAAACAGAAAGTGTGCAGTCTACTTGAAAATGCAGCAGAAGGATCTTTCATGAGAGAATGTTTTCACAGCACCAGGCTTTCTTTGATCGATCAAATTTAAGATATTTGCATTCCAATAGCTCTGACAGGAACAATGCCAGTGACTCTCAACAGTTACTCAGGTTTATGGCTTTCAAAAGCCAAGTACGCCTGAAGTTTTTATGTTGTAATCTCCGAAGAGAATCAGCAATTTTCAGAAAAGTTGTAAACCAACTCAAACCCAAAATTAACATCCAGGTGAAAAAAACAATGTGAATTTTAAGCCAATAGTTATGTATGCCCAAGTTAGAGGTGTATTTGAGATGACCTTAACACCAAAACTGAGGAACAGTGAGACCACTACCAAACTGAATACAAGAGAAAGACTCATTTTGAATCAGATTTTAATCTCAATCCAGATTGTGACCATGGCTGTATTGGTCTGACGTTATACTGAGCGGTCAAAATAACAGGCAGTAAATCAATAACAAGGAAAACTAAATTATTTACCAATCTATTCAAGGGATCACATCGGATTTTTGGCTAAAATTCATTTTTGGCCATCATTTTGAGAGCCAGACAAGTATAAGGATTCTCTCCTGCTTGACATCCTAACCAGTCGGCTGACTGCTCGTTAGTTTAACTATATTGAACACTGGCAGTAAGGCACAGGAGCATCCCATCTCAGATATCACTGAATACACTTTAACTCTTAAACAGGCCCTGCCTGCATAAATGGAACCAAGGTTGCACTTAAAATTCGGGGGTGAAGAAACTGTTGAAAATTATGGAATATTATTTTATCAGATATTTACCTGGAACTAATTCTGGGGCCTCAATCTCCAATTCCATCTTGTTCTCCCAGCTTCCAGAGTCTGCAGTTCCTCCTCCTTTTATATCAAAAGATCAGGATCAGGGTCTTGGGTTATCAAGAGATAATCTCCATCCTCTCCTACAAAGTTGTACGTCATGATTAGAAGCAGAAATCATTCTTCTATTCATCAACATATGTTTGGTGTTTCTGACCAAATTTCAGTCAGGCTTTTAAGATGCCACGTGAAATTACTATGCCCAGTCAGAAAAGCATGGCTATGTATGTGACTGTACATGAACATCTTCCAATGTTCAATTCACACCTAAATACAGCTTCCTGTTATGAAAAAGATGAGATAGGTCTGGCCTATGGTATAGAAACCTGTATTTAAAAATCATATTTATAAGTAATACTAAATGAAAGTACCTATATCACTAAAAATGTTGAATTTATCTTAATTTAAAATATAAATCAGATTATAAATCCAAAAAATCAATTATTATATCAAGAATTATTTTACAACAAATGACTTTTTGTTATTTAAATCACCCAGAATTCCGACATGATCAATTAGTATCAAATGCAACATTGTGCACTTCATATTATGTCCACTATAAGTGCTTGGTTTTGTCCTTGACAGGCTCAGATTGATATTGTGAGTGTCTTACAACATTGTGGAGAGATCCCTCCAAAAATAGACCCTTTTGTTTACATTTGGCTTCCCGTCTCTGTTGTAAAATCCCTCTCAGTACTTGGCAATCCAAAGCACCACATATCACATGAGACAGCTTTCAGGGCAAGGCTAAAGGAGCTGAATTTAAAAGGGGGCACACTCCTCTTACACAGGACAATCGTCACAACACAGTATGATTGTAGCAATATTACTGTATTTAATCCGAGGAATAAAGAATTTCATGTGACTTCAATAAATAAGTCAAAGTCCTATTTATATATGGTTTGCATTTAATATTGCCGCAGCTTTCGTTGTTCATTTTGCAGGAGAAGAGATGACGGTTCCTTTCTGGCAAGATGTGACCCTCAAGCCTACATCTTTGTTCCCTAACTCTCCAAACACTCGCAAGGTCAATCTCACTGAAGTGAACTTGAGTCCTCAGAGTAATAGAGCACCACTTAAGATGAAGCAAGGGCCCCCCTGGGAGGATATGCCAGCAAAAGTCAACAAGGGCTGGTTAAACTGCTAGTGAAATATAATTCCACACAGATATGCCCCATAAAATTCAATCTAATGCAAAGACAACATCTTACAGTTGTACACTGCATGACATAGTCCTCCTGACACATATGAAAACAATCAAACGCGTCTATCTGTAAAATCGATGATGAACGTACTTACTTAAGCTCTTTCCATAATAAGGTCAATATTAATGTAACATCTGAGTATAAAGCACAGAGTTTGAGTCACAACACTGTTAGCCAAGTCTTGCATAAAGCCAATATACTGTATGAAAAAAACGCATCAAATTTTAGTGATGTGAAATGCTAACAATTTTGACAAACACCACAATTCTACTCCTTTTTTTTTCTTTTTTTTTTTGACTAACAGAGTTTAGTGTCCAAAAGGACTAGAGTACTGGCGATTGCGCATGACTTGTGAGTTTTAATGGAGCTCTGTGATATATGAAGGTAATGTTTTTAAGTTCGAGTACAGATGGGAGGGAGAGGCATCCCTGCAAATTGCAAGGCCTACCAGAAATTCGACTTTTTTTTTGTCAGGATTGTATGGTCTGGTTAAAATTAGCGGAAGAAGGCGGAGGCTTAATTACTGAGAGAGTGGACCAGAGGCTGAGGCCAGTTGACAGCTGTGTTGTCTTTTCTCAGAGGCGTTTATCAGAGGGCAGAGGGAGTGGAGTGAGAATATGTGCCATGATACTGATGGTCTCTCCGTGATTGGCAGGATTGGCTGGAGAATTTTTTTAGTCTTCTAGTGACCTCAGATGACTTGCTTCAGACTCGCAGCCATATCAGCAAGAACAGACGGTTGTTGAAATGACGGAAAAAGGGAGATCCTGACAGATTTATGTTTTGAAGTGTCAGCTGTTGATGTATGGTGGGTTTGCCAGGGTTGTACCGGGAAGCAACGTGGGAGCTCTTGGCAGCTTTTGGTGATGAGTCATATACAAGATTGTCAGAATCATGCTCGAGGATCTCTCCGTTATCCGAGAAATCACTTGTGGAATTAGACATGTTAGTAAAGCGCAGACAGGACATAAACACTGACATCGTGTTGTGCTAATTTAGATGTGAAGAAGAGAATGACGACATATACTGAAGGTAATAACTGGCAGAATAAACACAGGCTCAAGAATATTGATCAGATTTAGTAACCTCAGCAAAGTGAATGAAATTTATCTTGACAAGCTGGGAGCATGAAATGAAAAGTGTACACGATAGAGATGAAAGCAGTCATTTCCTTCTTGTTTTTATAAATGTAAAAAGGACAATCTTCCTGACAACACCACTCTGGAGCTCCAGACAAAATGAACTGCTTGAAACTAGAGCCGCAAGGGCAGTCAGGTTTGTTATACTAAGGCAGCAGACATACGCTAGTTCTACTCATCAAAGTAAAAAAAGAAGAAGAAAAGAAACAAGACGGGAATTTCAAAGACATTGAGAGCAATAGTTTACTACAACTGATTAAAAAAAAACTGCATTTAGAGAACTAATTGAACACTGAATTAAAAAGGCCTCCTGCCGGTGTGGTATTCAAAAGAAAATATGTAACCAGAAAAAACAACAGGTGAAAATTCATCATTCATGAGAAAATAAGTAGTTCAAAATAAAAACAAAATAACCTATATTGATTGGGGAATGAATTCACAAATAGTAAAAAACAAATAACAAAAAAGTAGTAGTAGTACTGAGGTACCCCAGACTATACAGTAATAACATGTAAAATAAAAAATACATGGGACAAAAAGATGAACTAAATATACAATATACAAGTCGCCATCAGGAAAAATAAAAACTACATTTTGTACAGCAAATTAGACAGTTCAGTTAACAACAGAGCTGCACACTTCATATAGTTCAAAGTTCAAAGAAGGATGAAATGACCCAAACTCTGCTGACAAAAAAGTAGTAGAGGAGCTGCCTCATGCGGTGTGCCAACAGCAGGTAACCGAAGCCACTTTACACTGCCAAGGCTTACAGTCCCTATGAGACACAATAAAAGTTCAAGTCAGCACAAGAGTAATGATAGCAAACAGCACCATGATCGCTGTACTTGGTACTTGTCATAATTAGTGCTGTTTTGTAGGAGCCTACCTGGGGCTTAGGCAGCTACTACTCCGTTTACGTGTCAAAAATTACTTATTACTACCAGCACAGCATGACAGAAGTTCTCACACGGAAGACAGCAAACATACTTGAATATTCAATGAGAGAAGCACGTAGGGAGGGAGAGGAGGTACAAGCAAAGATCAGGATCAGCGTGATGTTGACTGTAACCCTACGTTCAGAGTAGCTAGTTTCAAACTACGAGTGTTCTTAATTTGGGTTGCACCACCATAACTTAAATTTTAACTGAGCTAGTAGTGGATAAATTTAACCAGCATTGCATTTAATAACTTAATAAACAACTTAACAACTTTAATAAATTTCAAGCCGATCATCGGTAGCCAAAAAAATGCAAACAGGAAGTAATGCAAGTTTTCTTCCACTCCACTGGAGGTGTTCAGTGCTCCAGTCAGTTAGAGGGCAAAACAGTTCAAATGCTGTTTATTCTCTAAAGATAACTTAATGTATTTGTTATTAATGACTTATTATTATTCCCGTCCGCACAGCCTGTCACGTTTGGGAACCCAGCGATCTGAAAAAACTTTTGGCAGATGTTGTTTAGCCCTGGCTCTGCAGGCAAGGGAACATAGGTATCAAGATGCCTGCACAGAGACACTGCCACAGTTTGAACGGCTCTACTGACCATGGATTTGTGAACATGCACGGAATCAAAATTGATCAGATTTTAAAACGATCCGGTGGCAAAATATCTCAGAGCCAAACACACCTGCATGAATGGACTTAAAGTCAAACGTAGGGGCAATTTACGTCCATCTCAGCCTAAGATGGAACTTATGTTCTGCTGATGCAACCAGCTGCAGGTGTCTGCAAAGTCAGGTCAGCAAGGAAAATGGCGTGTTTGCAGTGTCAAACGGAGAGTTGAGGAACGCCTTGCCACTTTTATACTCAGGCCAGTGTTGATTGGTTCAGGGTGGTCAGGTAATTAAGGATACAGAAAATGTATAAATGAATCAAACTTTATTAATTCTACAACACTTAATCGAGTGTTAGTGTTAGTTCTGTCAGGCCGTGGTAGTCAAGCGCTATTGGCTTCCCTTCCATCAATCAAACTGATCAATCAGCTGATCACAGCTGCTCAGCATCAGCTGATCAAATCCCTTGCTTCTGATTGGCCCCTCTCAACTTAAATGTCACCCGGCCTCAACTCCCACTCTGCTAGCTTCTGGCTGCTGCTCTGCCTGCTGTCATCGCTGCTATCTGCTGCTATCTACTGCAGCCTGCTGCTGCTGCTGCTGCTATCTACTGCAGCCTGCTGCTGCTGCTGCTATCTGCTGCTGCTATCTACTGCAGCCTGCTGCTGCTATCTGCTGCTGCTATCTGCTGCTGCTATCTACTGTAGCCTGCTGCTGCTATCTGCTGCTATCTGCTGCTGCTATCTACTGCAGCCTGCTGCTGCTGCTATCTGCTGCTGCTATCTACTGTAGCCTGCTGCTGCTATCTGCTGCTATCTGCTGCTGCTATCTACTGCAGCCTGCTGCTGCTGCTGCTGCTATCTGCTGCTGCTATCGACTGTAGCCTGCTGCTGCTATCTGCTGCTGCTATCTACTGCAGCCTGCTGCTGCTGCTGCTATCTGCTGCTGCTATCTGCTGCTGCTATCTGCTGCTGCTATCTACTGTAGCCTGCTGCTGCTATCTGCTGCTATCTGCTGCTGCTATCTACTGCAGCCTGCTGCTGCTGCTGCTGCTATCTGCTGCTGCTATCTACTGCAGCCTGCTGCTGCTATCTGCTGCTGCTATCTGCTGCTGCTATCTACTGTAGCCTGCTGCTGCTATCTGCTGCTATCTGCTGCTGCTATCTACTGCAGCCTGCTGCTGCTGCTGCTGCTATCTGCTGCTGCTATCTACTGTAGCCTGCTGCTGCTATCTGCTGCTGCTATCTACTGCAGCCTGCTGCTGCTGCTGCTATCTGCTGCTGCTATCTGCTGCTGCTATCTACTGCAGCCTGCTGCTGCTGCTATCTGCTGCTGCTATCTACTGCAGCCTGCTGCTGCTGCTATCTGCTGCTGCTGTCTGCTGCTGCTATCTGCTGCTATCTGCTATCTGCTGCTGCTATCTGCTGCTATCTGCTATCTGCTGCTGCTATCTACTGCAGCCTGCTGCTGCTATCTGCTGCTGCTATCTACTGCAGCCTGCTGCTGCTATCTGCTGCTGCTATCTGCTGCTATCTGCTGCTGCTGCTATCTGCAATATTCAGCTGCTATCTGCTGCTGCTGCTATTTGCTGAACAGTTGCGCCTGCTTCTACAACTTGCTACCCTCCACCTCCCCAGCTCCACCTTGTCGTGTATACATGGCATAGTTCGTTCCATGTCATGTTGCTGCTCTGTTCACGGGGGTATGTTTGCTCTTCCAGTCTTAAACTGGGAGAACCTTCCCTCACGCTGCTGGTCCCCTGTTTCATGGTGCTCATGAAAAATTATCAGGGGACTCCTCTGAACAGAGCCATACCGCCAATTTGTACTATAATAAACAAATCAAGCTTGTTATCATCTCTTGTGTTTCTTGACGTGAATGGACCTGACAGAACTACATTTTTGACATTCTATTTTGGAAAACTTACTACCATTTTTTTTGAAGACGTGTTTCTTTCATATGAAAAAGGCACATTATTTGAAAAAAGTCCAAACCCAAAGTAAACAGTCTGATTTTAAATTCTGTTGAAGCACATCTAAATCTGTTCTCACATTAAATACTGGATTATTTATAGTAAGGCTTCATTTACACCTGCTGTGATCTGTATGGGCACAATCTAATCCTCAGGCCTTTTCATTACACCCAGCATTAATAAGTGTTGCTGATTATTTCTGCTGTATCTCTGCAGTATCATCATATCCCATTACACAAGTTAGTATGGGAGCACTGTCAGGGATATTTCTCGATTCTCATCTAGTCAGGTTTCATGTATACTTGATGCCGAAACACAGTTGTTTGGACCTGTCAACATTTAATTTAGATGTGACTACAGCGAGATGCAGCTATTTGTTCAGGAAGAAGGTTAGTATCGATTCCACAGTAACATCAATTATATCAGAACTAGAGAATTTCATTATTGAAAGAAGTGAAGAGTGAAGATTTTTCTATATGGAAAAGAAGTTTTCTTCTCCTTACTGGATCGATTCAGCCTGCAGTACACAGTGATACACAGATGGTTCATACATTCACTTGCCAAGTATTTCTGAAAGTCCTAGCAGTTTCAAGAACAACCTCCTAGATGAATCACTGTAACAAACCATCTGGAACATCAGATTACTGTCTACAAACACATCCAAGGTTAGAGAATGGTATCAGATCCATTACTGTCAGTACTGTGATGTCACTGACGATTTTTGTGTGTCATGCTGTAGCGTGTTGTGTTTTGTTTCAAATGTGCATGGCACATGGTCCTTCCAAGCAAGCACTAAACCCCGTTTCTCCCCAAAAGCACCAATAATTTCAGGATTGGCTGTTGTTGAGAGGGATGAAGGAGGCACAATACATTTTACCAGGTGAAGACGATAACAAAAACGCACCAGTGGTTCAGTCTTTTGAAACCCTTTAAATGAAATTGAAACAGTGTGCAAGATTTGTTACACTATCACCTGAAGTCTGCTTCTGCATGGCCCTGTTCACACCTTGAATGCATTTCTAAGACTGATTGTAATTGGATCTCATATTCCTCTTATAAGGCAAATAAACGCCAACCACACTTAAATTTGCAAAGTTTGCAATTTGCATATTTACCCAAGACCTTTTACATGTATTATGAGTAACAAAAACATATGTCACTCAAATTGTGCTAAGATAATACATAGCAGATCCATGTTATGTTTATTTTCCACTGATTAACTTGGAACATTTTACATTATCAATGAAGGAGCTACCATCTTGTGCTGGATGTGAATGCAGGCAGGGGGAGAGAGATCAGTCAATGGTCAAACTAGACTGGTATTTAACAAGATAGTGAGCAGCTCAGTTTCCCAGGTATGTGAAGACTGAACTTCGGTGCAGCTGCTACAAGCAGCCTTGTGGTACAGCAGTACCCTACAAGCGACTCACTATCATTTCTAACACTGAGGTAAAATGTGGAGAGGGTTTGGAGGTCTTATAATGTGGACACAGGCCCAACCTTATTGTAGTCATCCATATGTCATCTTTCAAAAGTGGAGATACAGTTTGCAAAATTACAGCTCTTCAGTTAATCATTACTGCAAAAATGCTGGTTCAACTGAACAAGTTGCAGTTCATTCACTGTGAGGTTTACATGAAAGTGGATGTTGATGACTGAGAATTCAGTTGGATGAAGATGTCATGGATTGTTCGGGATGATATGCTTAAAAGGTTGTAAACAGATATTCCTGGACAGTTTTGCCGTTTTTAGCTGTCAGTCACTTTTAGTTTCATACTAAATATAAGGGACTACCTGTCTGCATTCTGGAGTCACAAAGAAGTAATGAGAAAAGCATCTTTGTGAGCCCAAGACACCTATTGGGTAATATTTGAAAGGCAAAATGCACCTCTTGGGTGCAGTATTGTGTTTAGTGACTTATGTTGCTGGGCAACATGTCCATGTCTGACCTTAGCATATTGTCATACTGTATGAATAGCATTTACATCTGCTTGATCCAATCACAACGAGTGATAGGCATCTTTATATCTGCTGTACCATCTATTTCTCTTCTTTCAGATTAAATTTCACATACAGATTACGTGTTAATTTGGGAAGTTGTTGGAAGATACTGTAGGTTTTACCTCCTATTGAGGCATCATTCACAACTTAGTCCATATTTGATTGAATTGCCAGAAAAATTTGAAAATTTAAAGTGAACAAATCATTCTGTGCAGCAAAAACACTCAGACCCTGCTGTGATATTCCAAAATGTACACACACACACACATACACACACACACACAGCCCTCTCCCCATAGACCAAACTTTATCATAAGTCTCCTTTAGTGTGAAAACCAATGACAAGCTCAAGGAGAAGTCGTGGCCCCAGTGAAAAACAATTTATGGTCCCAAAGAACAAAAGAGAGATGGGGGGGATAAAAGACGGCAGAGAAAAGAGGAGAAAAGTTGTTCAAGTGTTGGCAGGAACCTGATATCATTTGAAATAGGTACTGAATCTTATATTTCTGTCAGGCAGGACTCAGGACAACCTTGAGCAGACTGAGTAAGGCTAGCTGGTGTTCTGAAGAGTGGCACTGGCAGGTTGAGAATAAGAATACGCTCTCTGTTTTTGTAAGACGAATGCTGAATATGGAGGCCCTTGTGGTTGACATTGACAAAAGTAGGGGAAGGTTTAGAAAGTTCTTTAACTTCCACATATGGAAAAAGGAGAACAGATTTCTCTCCTCTTGTGAACCCCTCAGTATTACAGCATTTGGCTCTATATTTCTCAGTTGTATGACTTCCTCCGTATTCCAATGCATCCTATTCACTATATTACTCCATAGTAGTAATTCTTTTCATACAGATTATCTGCAGTTTAGGTGGATAAAAATAGCCAACTGACTATGACCTAAAACTATACCTACCCCTATTATGTCAGTTTATAATATGCTTTATTGGCATACAGTATTAAAAACAAATTGTAATACAGTTAGTCACACTAACTAACTGCCGCATGTTGAGACTGGGTTCTTTGTGGTTCTTAAAGAGGCCCTATTATGCTCATTTCAGGGGCTTTCAATACTATGTTGGACCCCAGTGGGGCCCAATTGAAAGATTCGATCAATTAAAAAAACCTCCATAATTATCACATATCGCAGTCTGTGTACTCCTCTATTCTGCCTCTGTCCTGCTTCCCTCTGAAATGCTCAGATTCAGCCCCCCCCCCCCCCCCCCACACACACACACACACACAAACCTTCTCTGCCACTACCGCGCACACTCTGCTAAGATTGGACAGTGTATCGAGGGGCCTGCTCCCCCCGCTGCATAGTAACACGCCTCCTCTCACATGCAAGGAAGTTGTGTCACCTGGTAACTGGCTTGTTTACAATTTTAACATTTTAAAAATGTTGACTTCATCAATACAACCACGCATCTTGGACCCAGAATCTGACCCAGACAACGGCAATACACAACCTAAACCTCCGTTGCAGTCTTTGAATGGTAAACACTAAATTCCACCACATCTCATACTATCTACTAACTACTAACTACGCTACTCTGTTCCTGTTTTTTAGTCACCATGGCCTGACACAAACCTTCAGCAAAGTCTCTAAAGCTGTACTGTGTGTACCCGCTGCTTGTATTTATACTGAGAGAAATCCTTTTACTGCAGTTCAGTTTCAGTTTCAGACACTGACAGAATGTTACTTACAACCTGTGGCTCGGTGTCCTCCTCACAACCATGTAAAGATGGGACAGCAGCTGCCTTGAGGATTAGCTTTTTCGCAAATCCAGTGTCGATCTGAGGGTTGTTTAGGAAACTGCTGTCCGTGAAATGCCGAGAGCACACAAGCAGCAAAGGCGAGTTACTTGCTCCCCCGAAAACAAAAACTCTTCCCATTGCTGCCTTAATTCATCTTCTCTGGGAAGTCCATGCAAAGAGAAGAAGTGTTTGCACCCTAAAAAAAACCACTTTCTGTTAGCCATTTTGACAACACTAGAGCTCTGTAGTCTACACCGTATACTCTCGTGGCAGAGTGGGGTGGGCACTGAGACCAGGTGAGCTGCCATATATGGAGCTTCCCCTGAAGTTGTGACGTCACAAAATGAGGCTTTTGAAAAAAACTCTCCAAATCCGAGCCTTTTCAGCAGTACAGTGCTGCCTGAAACTGCCTCTGGGGATTACTTTAACACATGCCTACCTCATGACACGCCCACGTCCTCTGGAACAAGTATTCAACACTTTAAACATATTTATAAGTCTGAAAAGCTGGAAAACCATAATAGGTCCCCTTTAAAGATTGTGGGCCCCAGGGCACTCATGGTTTAGTGAGGGATTGGAGGCAGGTGGACACAAAAGCAATGGAATGGAATGGAAGGAGGTGATGATTTATCAAACCAAAAAAATAAGCCAAATCTAAAGTTATAAAATAGAGTTGTCCATCCAAAGACACATGCTTGTATAAAAGCCCAAGTTACCACACTCCAGTACAATGCTGACAACTGCTTTCATTTCTTTCTGATGCTGTGACGGCCTTCAGTATGTTCAATTTGACTCACCGAAAAAAAAGAAGCATAAATCCTCACCCACTTTCTATGAATACAGTCCCAATGGTTTTTGTTTTGTTTTTTTAAGTAGGTTTATCTAGTGTTCGAAACTTGGTTTACAACTGTGTTCAGTGGGAAAGGGAAGGCATACAAAATCTAATCACACACAGTACAATACAAAGATTAAAAACAGGACCATAAAATTATGTCCACATATTTATAACATTGAGCTCATATTAAAAGTCCAAACTGAAAATCAACAGTCTAAACAAGACTGTGACAAGTTACAAACTATGTCTTGTGTCTATGTCTAGTGCCAAGATTACAGATTAGGAGTGTGTATGTATGTGTGTTCTGGTTCCAGATTACTGTTTCTGTTGCACTCACATTGCCCCTCTCCTCTACAATCTTTTCTTTGACCGATTGGAGTTTTGTTCCATTGTCGGGCCTGTCACAACATAGTGATAATAGCACAGATGCATAGTCACACACGCACACGCACACACACACTCACACACACACACAAGATAGGCAGTTGCACACACAAAAATACAGAACAGAAATTCAATGAAATCTTGGGATAAACTGAGTATAAACATACAAAAAGGACACACGCATCGCCTGTGCATGCATGAGGTTCTATCTGAACTATTTCAGCAGCACTAATGATCCTGTGGCTTCTATAGGGATGATCAAAATCTCATCAGTGCCCAAGTGCATCATTAGTCACATGAATTACAAAGCACCATTGGGCCCAAAATAAATATTTCTACCCATGTTTTCATCAGCCAGTCATACTAATCAATCAAGATTCAGCCCAAAATTATTAATTTTCAACTTCAGCCTTCCATGTTGATGAATTAAAGCACTTAATATGATCGTGAATCACAGACTGTAGAAGTGCCTGTCAGGCAACTGCTAAAATATGTGCTGAAGAAAAGAGTCGGCCTAACTCTTTCCTGTCCAGGTCCCAAGAGGAGATCAGAGGTGAGAGCACTTGAATTTGATCATATCTTTCAATGGTGTATTGCTGTTATTGCACCTAGACAATATCTTGAAGCGAGCTTGACATACATGTACATGTACATGTTTTCAGGATTTAAAATCCTATGATATTATTTTAGAATCAGACGTATAGCCAGAACTACTTTCCTTACTCAATGTAGTGATTTGATGCAGCAAGTCAGAACTTCGGCAAGCAAAACAAAATGTTTATTGACAACTATAAGAGCAGTGCTGCTATTAATCATGGCCAACTTTGTAACAACTATGGAGGATTATTTCTGGACAGATCAACATCCTAGACCTTGACTATTAGAACTATACATGAGGAGAAACTACAGGTTTTGGAAGCTGATCAGGCAAGACTCAGGTACACAAACCTGCCTTTTCACAATTAATTGCTCTAAACCTACTTTGCAGTTGGCCAGTGTCTCGAGGTCTCACATCACTACTGCACACACAAAAGTGATGGGGATCTACCTTTTGCTCTGGCTCTGTTGAGAATAGCAAATGAGTGTATTCCCCAAAATGTTCCCTTCATAGTGCTGTAGTTTTTCTTAAAGAAACTTTCTGAAAAACTTTTAGAAAGGGGTGGCTGATGCCTGCTGAGTTTTCCTCATCAAAACAGCTCCAAGAGATGTCATCTCAAGCTTGGAACAGAAAAGCAAAATTGCGAGCAGCAAGAACTGGTGATGAACTAGAAATATTTGACCCCCAAAGGTTGACCTAGTGTGGTTAATCTCCCTGGCTCGATGTCATTCCTCCCACCCTCCCTTAGCCTTTCACTTTAAGTGTCACTTCCTATGAAGTCACACTTGCAACCACCAGAGGGCACTCTTTGTAGTGGGGGAGGGTGTCAAAGCTTTGGGACACCCTTTCTGCTTCTCAGAAAACCAAAAGTGCGAGTCAAGTGCATACAGGGTCAAAGTGACATGCATTTGTTGCACCAAAAGCTGCTGGTGTTTGTGGTCAGCTTTAGTGCACACAAGCTGTTGGAGGGTTTGATTGTCCCCCTTCACACTCACTGATTTGGGATGCCCTTCAGCTGATAAACCATCAAAACAAACAGGGGCTGGTTTTGGATTAAGCCTTTTTCTTTCAGGTTCTCACCTGTAATCATGTGATTATCTGCTGGTGCTCAAATGCCTTTAAAGCTCAATTACACAAACACACACACACACGCACACACACACACACACAAACAGACAGAACTGTTTTCATCATAGAAAGGCAAAAATATTTGCCTAAGTAAATTGGACATGCCAAGATCCCACAAAATTAAATACCATGTCTTTATTGTCATTTTGCATACACAGAAAGGAAAGTTTTCCCTCAGCCGGCTTCAATGTGACCAGGGGTCTTTCAGTAGAAACAACTGTCCATGTTCCTATAACTAAAGGTAGGACATTTGTCATTGGATGTGAAGAGGATAGAAGGTTTACAGGAAAAGAGAGGGAGAATGTGAGTTTTATTCTCAGAATGGAGCTTGTAAATAACTTTATAGGGCAAAACATATATAGCTGCAAATACAGAAGTACCCTCTACAGTTTTTACTCTCTGTTTCCTTTAGAATACAGTTTTCTCTTTGACTCTTTAGAAGAGTCAATGGTGGCAACTGCTTTTTGGGCTCTCTGGTAGAGTAGTTGTCTTTATACATGCTCTCAGTCTGGACCAATTTTAAGCTGTGCTGCAACATGTAGTGGAATCTTTTCTAGAACTTGGATTTATTGAAAGGTGGTGTGGTTTTACTTCTTTTGTCTCTCACGGCCTTGTTTAAGACGTCTATTTCTGCAACTTTCTGGAGGCCATATGTTCATGTCAAAACAAGCTGTTCATCATCAGATTTTGAACTCTCTATGGAATATACAAATGCTGTGTCTGCTCTAGAGCCCAGATATGGACTGCAGTTTTGCTATGTCATATGTTTATTTCTTGTATCGCATGTCCATGGACAAACAAAACAGGAGGAAGAGACACACGAGGAGATGGTCATGTCTAGAGGCCAACTTTGGGTGATAACTTTGTGAAGAGATGCAAATGCTCAAAAAAAAATTGACAACACTTCACACAAATGTGTCCAGCTGATGATATTTAGTCCGAAATGCAGACTTGATCAACTCCATATGAGCCTGCATTGGGTTGATTGATATGAAACCTTTGGCAAAGGAAGCTATCTCAGACCAATTTATCAATAATTGGGTGAAAAGTTTAACTGGATACATCTTGTAAATTAAAAAAAAAAAGTTTCACCAATCTTGTGAGAACTTTTGTTGCAGAACAGAACAAGATTATAAAAAAGGCTCTGGGCTGTGAATTCTGAGGGCTGGTTTGAGACATGTCTTGCTGTCATCACGGTTCTCATCTAACATTAAAAGGGCACAATATAATATAAGGGATAGGGACAGGGTATAGAAAACCTGACTTTGGAAGGGTATATTGAAAGTGGTGATTTTGGATAAGTTTGTCTGCAGGCCATTGAGCTTCAAGACTCACAGCAACCGAGATTATTTGGAGGTATGGTTGTCAAGAGATTCTGCCCGGGGAGACACTGAGAGAATAATTTGGAAGTAGGAGACTTCTTGGTCAGGAAAGAGATTTTGGCTTCTTCTCAATTCCCAGTTTGCACATCCTAGTTTCCGTTCCTTATCTCCTCTCCATGCATTGTAGTAACACCCAACTGGAATGTGGGCATATGGGGAGGTGAGGGGGATGCATGAAGCAAGAGGAGTCAAGGCAACAGGCTTTTAACAAGATGAGAAATCTATGCCTCTGATTGTCACTTTAGAGAGAAGTAAATTAAATATGTTACATTTGGCACAACTGTATTATCTGTGTGTCCATTTTTTACGCCCATCTGTATTTAACGATCAATTTAATTAATGAGGTAGCTTAATGTGATAGGATGATGTCATACATTTTTGTATATATGACAAAACTAGTCCATACCCAGGGATATCTGCTTCACAAGTAAAAGCACAGTTGAGAAAAAATGCTTGTTATGACCTCACAGACCACGAACCAATATAGAAGAGTAGACTTTGACAAAAATGCAAATAAACAGGGTAACATTTAGAATCATAACATTGAACTGTGAGTGATTATAGTAACCTTTGTAGATTTTTGAAGCCTTTATAAAAGTCTTGAGTGTTTTAACCTATTTATGTTTTTGAAATAGGAGTTAACATGTTTTTTGCACTGGCGACCCATCCAGGGTGAACCTTGCCTCTCGCTTGAAAGCCACTGGGATAGGCTCCAGCCCCCCCCCCCCCCCCCCCGCAACCCTTAACGGGATAAGCGGATGGATGGATGTTTAATTGCATCCAAACAAAATTATATCACAAAAAATGTGATAAGAAATACAAGCACTGAGAAATGACATTAAAAGAAACATAGCAGAAAGAGTCAATTCACTACATTCCCATGCACACCATATTCTGATGAAGGTTTATATTCTGGTTTAGATAATATTCAGTATAAGTTTCATCATATTCAGAACAAAGTTCATAATGTTTGCTGCCATGTATGCGCCACATCTGTTAGAATATTCCCCCTCTACAAGTTCATATATTCAGAATAAATGATAACATAAGCTAAACAGGAGTCTGCGTGTTCTCCCTGTGCCTGCGTGGGTTCTCTCCAGATACTCCGGCATCCTCCCACAGTCCAAAGACATGCAAATGGGAACTAGTTTAATTGAATACTCTAAATTGACTGTGCGGCACGGTGGTGCAGTGGTTAGCAGTTTCGCCTCACAAGAAGGTTCCGGGTTTGAGTCCCGGCTCGGGCTCGTTATCTTTCTGTGTGGAGTTTTTCATGTTCTCCCTGTTCCTGTGTGGGTTCTCTCTGGTACTCCAGCTTCCTCCCACAGTCCAAAGACATGCAATTGGGGACGAGGTTAATTGGATACTCTAAATTGACTGTAGGTGTAAATGTGAGTGTGAATGGTTGTCTGTCTATATATGTTGGCCCTGCGATGGACTGGAGACTTGGCCAAGGTGAACCCTGCCTCTCGCCTGAAAGCTGCTGGGATAGGCTCCAGCTCCCCTGTGACCCTTAACAGGATAAGCAGAAGAAAATGGATGAATGGATGAATGGATGGAACAAGCTAAACATATAATGAATTATCTCTGCTTCTGGTGCATTGCAAGACAAACCAAGCTAAACTTACAGTTCAGCTATATTTAGCACATTCATGAACAAATACAGATATCATATAAAAAATAACTAGTCTCAAACGCCTTGAGTAAATTTAAGTAAATTACACCAACAATATTTCACACTTATTTCAGAATTTCTGACCGCAACCTCTGGGTCATCATGACATCATCTAAGCACCATGTTCTTAGTAACATCTACATGATTCCCATCTCCATGTTTGCTTGCAAAATGAACATTCAAGCACATAAAATAGTGCCCTGTTATGGGAGATTTTCGGATTAACATGTTCACATGCATATGTCAGCTGACTTATTAGAAATTTTTATCACTGGAATATTAGCTTAATTGGGTTAGGAATTAATTTGTGTTTAAATGACTTGGAAGCATTTGGAATACTGTCATATTCTGATTAATACAGGAATGTGATGTGCATGTAAATAAAACAATCAAAAAACATGAAGGAAATATATGTGTTTATCAATATGTCAATTATTTCCGTGTTCTTTCTTGAAAAAAATGTGTCTGTAGTTGGCGTACACGTGATATCAACCCAAGCCTCTGACATATCCATGTTACAATCCTTGTACGGTATATGTGTTTCTGTAACATTGTGATTGCTACATGACAAAGACATAGCTCTGCAGCTGCTATCTTCGGCCACAATGGGGGTTGTTATGGTAGAGAGATACAGTTTTAAGCTTTTTTGTATGAAGTTACTAGTTCAGGAAATAATGTTTATTCTTGGCCATGTCAATCTTTATTGCAATTCCCTGTGGCCATTTGCAATTTCATAGACTCTGGTGGATGGATGAACAGATGGACAGACGGACTGAGATTTCTTAATTTTGTAGTAAGCTAGTCACACACTAACAAGAAACAGAATGATTTATTGAAGCCCATTATAAAAAAAATGTAATTTTAAAATGAAAAATAACTTTAAAATTTTACTTTTTACGGCTGAAAAACACACATCACATAACCATTCATGTGCAACATGAGTGCACATGCTGGGATAAATAAAGCTGACTTTCTAATGTTTGAATGGTTCATCGCATTAAAAAATGGATTCACTGTAGGTTAAACTAAAAACTAAACTAACAACAACAAAACAGTCTAAACACCAAAAAAAAACAAAAAAACTGAAAATCCAACATACAAAAGATATGACAAGAAAATGAAAGGAAAAGAGACTGGGACTGGGGCTGTGGCTGACGAGGACTGATTAGCTAACAAGAGAGAGGCAATCACAAAAGAGGAAGAAAAACAAAGACGGGGAGAACAGCAAACAAGATAAGGGAGGGAAGTGAATTTGAAACTAAAACAGGAACTAATTGCATTACGAAATGCACAACTTGACATAAAACAAAAATCTTAACAAGATTTCAAAAAATCAAAAGGTAAAAAATTGAATCCATCACAAAAGTCAAAACTGAGATAGATTAGTTGAAAGTGTGGATGAATATGTAAATGTAGCAAAAGTACGCATCTTAAAAAACCATTTGTGTTGATGTAGCCTGAACCGATTTGTCAGTAAATCAGTACACATTAAGTTGCTTAAAAGGTGCCTTGCAAACATTATCCTGGTTACAGTTATGATATTGGGTTTATTTCATCTCCCCAACACACTTCCGAGCAGAGGAGTGCAATGGGAGCAGGGTCCCACGGGGCTCAAATCTTGTGGGAATCGGCAGCTTTAACTTTGCTGAGGGCAAACAAAAATAAAATGCAAGTCCCAGCAATGGAAAGTTTGAGACAGAGTCAACAAATGAAATTGAAAAGATGGTAAAATAGGCTTTTTACAAAACCAAAGCAATGCAGGGCAAGGCCGACTACATACCATTTGATCTAAAAATAAACGATACACTTCCATTTCAGTGCTGTGAATGAGAGATGATGAGCTTGCCAGAGGTTTGATTATAGCTCAAATTAAACTTCCTTTAGTGAAACATATGGCTGAATAAAGAAGACCTGGAGTAAATGAGACAATGAACTGGAAAGTTTTGGATTCTTTGTTTTGTTTTGTTTTTTGTTTCTGTCTTTTGGAGGTGCTGCGACTGAAGAGACCCATAGGCAGACTGGAAATGTCAAAATTAATGGTTTATTTAAGCATTGACAGGGGCTGTGAATGGCCCACGAGGAAGTAGTGGCGGAGCTGAAGCAGCGGTTGATGAGATGGCTGAGGGCGAGAGAGGTGAGCTGGCTGGAGAACAGGTGGACGAGCAGGCAGGCAGATGGTGGCAGCGAGGTCCTGAGCACAAAATAAGCAGGTTAGCACGATTAGCGAAACAACTTGTAGCAACAGGAAGCCTGACCGTAACTACCACTGCAGTTGAGATGACAATCTGGTGAAGACCGGATGAAGAGCCAGGGTAGATATACTGCTTGAGTTGATTAGAGGATGGGTTGCAGGTGAGTCAGGTTGGCAGCTGGTGTTTAGGAGGATGGCCACTCCCAGGCTGAGACGACACCACATTAACTATGACAGTCAAGCAAATTTGTGGGTAAGATCGATGCATTGATATACAGTAGTAATGCTGCCTTTACAACTGACCACACTTTGTAGGCAGTTTGATAGCATTAGAATTTGCTGTCATCTTGGACCCTGCAGGGACATTTTCAACCACATCACAAATATGAGAGGGAAGGTTCATATGTAGCCTACCTGATTGGTCAAATATTAACAACCGTTCAGTTCCCTGAAAGAAAATTCAGAAAAAAATCAGAGTTTGAAATCATACATTCTTTGAACATCCCCAAATGTCCACACCCATACACTTGAATGAATGGAGTGTAATAATCTAATTTACTCAAAGATGTAGACAGGGGGAAATTTCTTCCAGTTCTTTCTCTTCAAAAGGACAGATACATTCTATCTTGAAACTTTCCCTCACTTAAGACCTCTCCCTTTTCACCTCTTCAGATTAACATGGATGTGAAGCCAAACGCTGGGAGGAGAACTGAAACATTGCTTTGGAGCACCAACATATTGCAGGCCACTGCCTAAGGCTATGTATGAGTTGGCAGCCCCCACCACCTCCACCACCAACACATAATCATCTATTTGCCTCTTCATCTTCCATTGCTCAGTCAAAGCCTGCCCTCTACCTTCAGTTGGAGGAGGCTTGCTTTCCATAAGCACAGGGACCTTGTGAAAGGATGAAGAAATGGTGGAAGGAGAGGCAGTGGATTAAACGTGGGCAAGGAGGGGGCAGTGTCACAGAAGATCTGCACAATGGAGGAGATCAGGAAGAGAGGTGGAGAGCATGATGGGTGGGGTGGGGGGATGTGTGAAACCTCACTGTCTGTTTTAATATTCCCAGCAGAGAGAGAAACAGACAGAAAATCGATCGCTTCATTTTTTTTCTCTGATATGAAAGAGTTAGACGGAGGCTGAGCTTCAAGTCTTGCTTTTTCTTTCTCCTTCTACCACCTTGAAAATCATCTTGTCTCTCATCTGTAAGTCATAGAGACAGAAAAAGCGTGTCTGGGGGAACAACCAGGGAATGAATGTGAATGCTGGGTGAAAGGAGCGTTCTACTGTATATCATTTTCCTCTCAAGTACAAGAAGTGCTATCTCAGTCAGCTGTTTTCCTCTTGAATTCACTCAATCACTCTTTGAAGTACAGAAGAACTGCAGTTATTCCATTACTGATTACTTTTTCCAATTTATTCATGTTACAATACCTACATTTGCTGTTTTAAATACTGGTCTACTAGATGTTCCGACAGAAACTCCTGTTGAAGATTGAAATTGTGTCTTGTATTTTCCTGGGCTAAGAAGTGCGGAGTACAAGGTAACTTAGCTCCACAGAAGTTGCATAAAGTATTTAGACTTATGATATATTTGATTTACAACTTAAAATATATGATTCACTACCAGCCTGCAAGGGTTGCGGGGGCTGGAGCCTATCCCAGCAGCCTTCGGGCAAGAGGTGGGGTACACCCTAGATGGCTTGCCAATCCATCACTTGGCCAACACATACAGACATACAACCGTTCACACTCACAGCCACACCTACGGTCAATTTAGGGTCTCCAGTTAGTCTAGTCTTCTCTTGCATGTCTTTGGACTGTGGGAGGAAGCCACAGGGAGAACATGCAAACTCCACACAGAAAGACCCAGTGCTCGAGCCGGGGCTCGAACCTGGAACCTTCTTGCTATGAGGCGACAGTGCTAACCACTGCACCACCGTGCCGCCCGCAAATATTAATTCATCTCATTTTTATGTCTGTGTAATCCAAATTTTTGGCCTATACCATTTGAGATTATAAACAGAGCTTTTGAAAGGGCAAGGCAACTGCTCTGGGCTCCAGAAAACAAAGGCAATTAGGGGGCCCTGAGGGCTGAGAACTTTATTCCACATCAGTAATTATGTTTTAATTTACTTTTCAAATGAATTTTAAGCAACTGTGGTAAATGTCATTAATAAGGAAATCCTCATTTGGTGTGTTTCCATTAACTGGTTTGGGTAAGAAATATTGGCAACATAGGGATTGCTGTGGTTGTTACAAGAGTAGAGGCAGAGCTTCATATCAGTGAAAAATATATACACACATCTTGAGGAATTACCTTCAGTTGGACAAGCTGCAATTGTCCAAAGGGAAATTGGACTGGATTTATTAGGGGCCCATGAGTGAGAGGGCCCCAGAGAGGCCCCTAATAAAGTTATACTGAAAAAAATAACATGACTCTAAGTTCTAAGTAATGTTTAATCACAAATATTTTATATACCATGTCCTGGTTACAATATATTTTTTAGTTTTGGAAACTTTAAGGGACGAATACATCGTGATGATCTGCTGGGAACATCTGGCTGAGTCCCCATTCAGAAGAAGATTCAACTCCCAACTCCAGGAGAGTTTCGACTATGTTCAGAGGAAGGCAGCGGACATTGGTCAGTTGTTGTCCTGGGCCCAAAACACCTTAGAAACACCCTATCTGATGAGATAGGTACCCTGGATGGCATTACCCTGGCGCCCAGCACTACCGTAAGGAACCTAGGAGTTCTCTTTGATCAGGATCTGTCCTTTAACTCCCACATTATGTAAATCTCTAGGACTGCTTTCTTTAATTTTCATATCATTGTTAAGATCAGGCATATCCTGATCAAACTAGTCCATGCTATCAGGCTGGATTACTGCAATTCCTTCCTATCAGGCTGCACCAATAAGTCCCTAAAGACTCTCCAGCTGGTCCAAAATGCTGCTACCCATGTGTTGACGAGAATTGGTAGAAGAAACCATATCTCTCCTGTACAAGCTCCTCTGTATTGGCTCTGTCAAATTCAGAATAGAATTCAAAATTCTCCTTCTAACATACGAAGTCCTCAAAAATCAGGGAACCTTCATATTTGACAGAGCTCCTAGTCCCCTAATATTCAACTACAACCCTTTGCTCCCAGGATGCAGGGTTACTTGTGGTTCCTAGAGCTTCTAAAAGTAGAATGGGAGCCACAGCCTTCAGCTCTCAAGTTCCCCTTCTGTGGAACCGTCTCCCAGTTTCAGTCCGGGATACAGACACCCCCTGTACATTTACTATAAGAGCAGACTTAAGACCTTCCTTTTTGATCAAACTTATAGTTAAGGCTGCTTCGCCTGGCCCTTATATAGGCTTAGACCGCCGGGGGATCCCCATGGTGCACTGGGCTTCTCCCTTCTCTCTTTTCTCTCTGTCTCCTGTATGTCTCCTGTATGTACATGAATCATACTCATATGTGTTACTAACTTGTCTTCTTCAGCGGAGACTTCAGGCTCCCCAGATCCCGGGTGCTGCTGGAGGAGGCTATAGACAATAAGAGGCTCAAGCCGCTACCTGTAGCACCACCTGCTCATGTCCCTCTCTGTCCATCAGTCTCTTCCCTTTCTCTCTCTCTTTATCTCTGTCCCTCTCTTTCATTCTGTATATCTGTCTTCCTCCATTATCTGTCTTTGTTTCTGCCCCGCCCTCCTGCTCTCTTCCCCCCAACTGGTCAAAGCAGAAGGTCATCCCCATTGAGCCTGGATCTGTTCAATGTTCCTGCCTGTTAAAAGGAAGGTTTTTGTCGCCGCTGTTGCAGGATCTGCTTGCTCATGGAGAATTGTTGGGTGTAGATTCATTGAAGGAGTGTGGTACTAGACCTGCTCTACTAAATGTTAAGTGTCATGAGATAACTTTTGTTGTGATTTGGTGCTATACAAAAAAAATGACTTAACTTGACTGTCCTGGCAGTAATCCCAGAACCCATTGGTGGACACTGGCGATGAGGGCTGAAGCTGAAGGAGTCCTATCGGGCCTTTTTGGTCCATGGGACTTGGGAAGCAGCTGACAGGTACAGGCAGGCAAAGCGGTGTGCTGCTTTTGTGGTTGCCAAAGCAAAAACTCAGTCATGGGAGGAGTTTGGCGAGGCCATGGAGAATAACTTCTGGATGGCTTTGAAGAGATTCTGGACCAACTTCCACCATCTCAGGAGGAAGAAGCAGTGCACTGTCAGCACCATGTATGGTGCAGGTGGTGTGCTGCTGACCTCAACTGGAGATGTTGTGGACCAGTGGAGGGAATACTACAAGGACCTCCTCGATCGTACCAACATGTCTTCCATGAGGAAGCAGTGCAGGGGGTCTCTATGGCGGGCTGTCCTATCTCTGAGGCTGAGGTTGCTGAAATGGTCAAAGAGATCCTCGTTAGCAGGGCCTCAAGCGTGGATGATATCCGCCCGGAGTTTCTTAAGGCCCTGGATGCTCTGGGGCTGTCATTTTTAAGAAAGGGGACCGGAGGGTATGTTCCAACTCTCGTGGATCACACTCCTCAGCCTTCCTGGTTAGGTCTATACCAGGGTTCTGGAGAGGAGGGTGCATCGGAAAGTCGCACCTCGGATCCAGGTGGAGTAGTGTGGTTTACATCCTGGTTGTGGAACTGTGGACCAACTCTACACTCTCAGAAGGGTCCTTGAGGGTGCATGAGAATTTGCCCAACCAGTCTATATGTGTTTTGTGGACTTGGAGAGGGTATTTGACTGTGTCCCTCAGGGAATCCTGTGTGTGCGTGTGTGTGTGTGTGTGTGTGTGTGTGTGTGTGTGTGTGTGTGTGTGTGTGTGTGTGTGTGTGTGTGTGTGGAGGGGGGGGGGGGGTGTGCTCCAGGAGCATGGGGTATCAGACCACCCAATCTGGGCGGTTTGCTCCCTGTATGACCAATGACAGAGCTTGGTCAGCATTGTCAGCAGTAAGTCTGACTCAATTCCGGTGAGGGTTGGACTCCACCAAGGCTGCCCTTTGTCACCAATTCCATTCATAAATTCTTTGGACAGAATCTCTAGGTGCAGCCAGGGTGTTGAGGAGAGCCGGTTTGGTGACAGCAGGATTGGGTCTCTGCTTTTTGTGGACAGTGCGGTCCTGCTGGCTTCATTGGGCCCTGAACTTCAGCTATTGCTGGATCAGTTCACAGCCGAGTGTGAAGCAGCCAGGATGAGAATCAACACCTCCAAGTCCGAGGCCATGATTCTTGTCCAGAAAAGAGTGGAGTGCTCTTTTTGGGTCAGGGATGCCCCAAGTGGAGGAGTTTAAGTACTTTGGGTCTTGTTGACAAGTGAGGGAAAGCTGGATTGTGAGATAGACAGCTCATGAGATTGACCAAAATGACCGAAAGGACAAGATCTCAGGTTAGAGCGGCTGACATGAGTTTTCTGTTGAGGGTGTTTGGGCTCTCCCTTAGAAACAGGGTGAGAAGCTCTGTCATCCTGGAGGAGCTCAGAGTAGAGCCACTGCTCCTCCACATCGAGAGGAGTCAGATGAGGTGGCTAGAGCATCTGGTCAGGATGCCTCCCAGACGCCTCCTTGAGGAGGTGTTTAAGGCACATCCAAATGGTAAGAGGCCTTGGGGAAGACCCAGGACGTATCGCTAAGATTAGGAATATCCTTTCCCAGAGTGATGCTGAGAAACTGGTGCATGCATTTATCACTTCTCGGCTGGACTACTGCAACTCTCTCCTGTCGGGATGTCCTAAATACTCTCTGAAGAGTCTCCAGCTGGTCCAGAACGCTGCAGTGAGGGTTTTGACGGGAGTTAAGAAGAGAGAACACATCTCTCCCACTTTAGCTTCTCTCCTTCCTGTAGGATCTAGAATCGACTTCAAAATCCTTCTGCTGACTTATAAGGCTCTCAGTGATGAAGCTCCATCCTATTTGAAAGAGCTCATTAGTCCCTGCTGTCCAACCAGAGCACTCCGCTCCCAGAATGCAGGTCTTTTAGTGATTCCAAGTATCTCTAAAAACAGACTTGGAGGTAGAGCCTTTAGTTACCAGGCTCCTCTACTTTGGAACCAGCTCTCTCCATGGGTCAGAGAGGCAGACACTCTAACTACTTTTAAGTCCAGGCTTAAGACTTTCCTTTCAGACAGAGCCTTCAGTTAGGACTGGTTCAGGTAGCTCTGAACCATTGATAGCTATGCTGCTATAGGCTTAGACTGCTGGGGGACACATCAGGTTACATGGAGCCCTCTCCTCTCCTCTCCTCTCCCCCTCCTCTCCTCCGCACATTTTTGGAACTGTCATTACCTCTACTTGTTGCACTTAGTAGTTTGGCCTTGGTATCTCGCAGTCTCTCTGTGTTTCCACAGATCCACCAGAGCCCCAACCACCGCCTGCATCGCCCCCCCCCCTCTTATTCCCTACTGTTACACCAGCCTGCGCTCCCCTTCCATGAACCAGTCTACCATCCAGTCCCCCATCAAGCTGGCTTGCTCTCCCTGCCTCCCCTTCCAGAAGCTTCCTTCTTCAGCTGTTATTAACATTTCCGTGTTTCCCACATTTTGCATTGTAAACTGTTTTCTTGTCTGTAACAACATCTACTGCACGTCTGTCCGTCCTGGGTGAGGGATCCCTCCTCTGTTGCTCACCCTGAGGTTTCTCAGATTTTTCCCTGTTAAAGGGTTTTCTATGGAGTTTTTCCTCAGTCGATGTGAGGGTCTAAGGGCAGAGGATGTTGTTATGATGCCATGTGAAGCCCTTTGAGACAAACTGGTGGTGAAAACAGGCTCTACAAATAAAATTGCCTTGCCTTGCCTTGCCTTGCCAGGACACATTGGAGAGACTATGTCTATTAGCTGGACGGGAACACCTCAGGATCCCCTATGAGGAGCTAGACGAAGTAGCAGGGGAGAGGGCAGTGTGGGTTTCTTTGCTTTGGCTTCTGCCCCCATGACCCGACCCCAGATAAGTAGAAGAAGATGATGGACGGATTAGTATTTATTCAATATTATGCACTGCCCTTGGCACTCCAAAGAGGATCTTACGTAACTGTAACTTGGATGCAGAAAGGATTTCAGATAAATCCAATGACCCTATCAATTTACAGTTCTTAAATAATTTGAAAATGTGAGAGGTTTATTTCATTGATAAGATTATTATACAATAATCCAGATAATAACTTTGACTCTCTTTTCTAACTTCAGGCTGCACCTTGAGACCAGCTGATGTTGTACTTTGTGCCATTTCCTCTTTCAGCTATATCTTTTCACTCAGTGAGTTACAACAAGCTCAAAAATTAATGGATAAAACATAGCCTGCAGTTTTGTGTCTGATTGATCGGTTTCAAATCTTTGCTGAATACAGAGCCAACCTGAGTAAAAATGAGCTCATGCCAATTTGAACTAAAGATGAATGGCTTCACCAACTTCCCTTTAGGATAACAAAAGATAAATTTACTGGACATGCATAGGAATAGTTATCACCAAAGTCTTTAATTTATTATTTAAAGGGATTGTTCATCCAAAACTGAAAAGACAGTCATCATCTACTTACCATCATGCTGATGGAAGGTTAGGTTCAGTTGTATACATATTGGCTGATACCCATGTTGAGCTCATACCAATATCCCCTCTCCACTTGAGGATTTAGAAAATATGCTGTTTAGTGAGCTATAGCCAAGTAGCTAATTAACAGTCTGAACTCTGACTCTAGCTGTGCACTTTTCCCTGATGAAATGTTTGTGTTGCAGCTGGTTTAACAAGTTAAGATGGAGGACAAGATGTGATGATGTTTGTAAATTTAATAAGCGGGAGAGTTAACAGAGGGAACGCTAATCTGGGTCAGCACAACCATCTGCTCTGCCTAGAACACTGAAGTTACTGCTTCTGTTGCGACTGCAACAGTTTATTAGTAGTTATTAAGAAATAGCTCATTGCCTGCATAGGAGCTTCATATATTGAAATATATTAAAAATGCATTTCATTGTTTTAAATTGAAATAGGATCAAATACATTTTATTTAGATGTATTTTGACATATTGCCCACATATATGAAATATTTGATTTCTGCAGACATATTTAAGAGAAGAAAAATATTTTCTCTCAGAAATATTTTCATATATCTATTACCCTTATCATTTTTTCAGCCCATGCAACTTTAAAATCTGGATCAAGTGAACATGTCAATGTCCAATTAAACACGCTGCTACTACATATTCACTTTTTTTTAATTGTCGTCAATATGTATAATGTTGGCATAGAACTATCTTCCCAATTAAAGCACTGAAAACAAAAATACTATCAGCACAGACAGCGTTACTGTAGAGTGCATATAAGCAAAAAAGAAAACCTCTTACACCATCTTGCTACTTAATTTCCAGACAATGTTTTTCAAAACAGTCAACCATCAAAGAATCTTAACAAAGATGCCACACGCTGTGGTGCAAGTGCTCCAAACAGAGCAAAAAAAAAGTTTTAACTCAGATGTGTGTGCCCCTTGCTTGGTCCATGGCGCTCTTGAAAAAACTGCCAACCTCTGCCTCAGAAGCTGCAAGAGCACACATACAAAGACAGAATAACCCCCAAAACAGGCTCACTGTCTTTTCTCTCATTTGGGTTTCTTAGTTCTAACAATTTTGAGTCCATGGCCTGACCCAGTTGTCCCAAAGCAGCCTTCACATGCCATTTTATGACAGCATCTGTCAATAAACTTTACAGACAACAATAAAAGAAGAAATTTTGTATTTTTCCTTTAAAATAAATGTTCTTTCAGCATGAAAAAAAATGTAAAAATCATGTATTACTAATGTCATATTTTTGATATATATTGTGTCGATGTAGCTCAGCTTGTTCCACCTGAGATGGAGTAAATTATTATATCGTGACAATCAAGTACAGACTGTTATGTAAATGATTTCAGCAGCCAGCAGGAAATTTTCTTCTGAGAATGTATGACCATGAAAGGTTCCTGAAAGCTGTGAAAAACTCATCAGTAAAAGTGTGTATTAATCCTGAATCACCCCGTCACTCCCAAAAGTACCGAAAGGACTTACATACATACATCATGTCTCACTGTAAAGATAATTAAAATTGATTTTAAGTATTGAATAAGTTTGATTCTCTTGCTTTATATATTTACTGCACATGGTGAGCCTATTAAATGCAGTGCACTGTAGAGTAAATTATGTTAAATAACTAATAAAAATACAGTAGAAAATATTAAATTTAAAAAATAAAACTAAACATTTGTCTTGGGGATAAACAGTTTTCCATTACATTTAGTTGAGTACAGATTTTCATTTGTAGTATTTGCAATTATCCAGCAGATGGCAATGTTTATATTTCTACGACCTGGTATGGCTCTGGCCTCGCCTATTGGAGGCAGCCCCACCCAATCAGCAGGCTGCAGCCAGGGATTTATTGATAAAGACTTAAAAATCATCATGTGCCCTTGTGTCAGTCCAACCAGGCCGACGACTATGCATAGGTTCGTGAATAAAAAGTATTGAAGCTTATTGAACCCTTTATCTTATAAATGCAACGAATTATGCAGCTGTACCATTGATGTATTCTCAAAGTAGTGAAACTGAAAAGTATTTTTTTTAGCGGGGAGGGGGGTAAACACTGTTTTTCCATTCTTATACCCACACAGATCTGTCAGCCATTAGTTATATGCTAGTTGGCCTAATGCAATGAATGGAAGTGCATGGATGTTAGCATAACTCCATCAACAATCATAAATTGCACTTTTCAATACCAAAGACATTTTTGTTGCATTAATATAATTATGATTGTGCATAATATCTATGATTACACAAACCGCAATTGTGCTGGAAGAAGTGTTTGTTATTAATTGAAGATATATTCCATTAACCAAAACTACAAGCATGTCTGTGTGCTGTAGCTGTGATCAGTGTGTTGCCAGTATGTTGTCACTTGAACTGTTCAAAATTATTTGAAATCACATTTGATTGCGGGAGATGATCAAGCCTTCTTTGTGTTGCCTTTTAAATCAGGTTTTCCTTTGTTGTTTGAGTGTATGTTTAAAACAATAACCTGTAATTAACAAGAATTTCTTTTGCATAGAAATACACGGAAAGAAAATGTGGATCGTACATCTTCGCAGAAAGTGTAGACAGCATCAAATGATTTGTGAATTTAGCAAGCACTGCAAGTGTGATAATGTCTACAGTAACAAAAAGGTGATCAAAGGATAATATTTATTGATTTAATTGAAGATGATTGTAGATGAGCTTCTGTTGGCTACTGGTTGTGAAAAAGTATGTGAATGCACAATTTTTCCGGGCTGGTGATTGGAGAGTGGCGGAGCCAGGAACTGTGGACTTCAATACAGCGAGGCATACATGGAGAAATTTGGTTTGTGATGAGTCTTGAAGTGTAAAGTTTGTGTTTTCATGTTTTCTTCATCATCAGGCTCTGGTACCAGTTCTTTATGTTATCGCAGTTGGTATTGATTGTTGGGGACTCCTGTCTACAAGGAATTGTGGATGGTTTTATGAGGATGCCAGAGAGAAGATGGTCCTTCAGAAGGATGTCAGCACCAGGGTCCAATGCAGCTGGACTGAGGACTGGAAGACTAATGTCTTCAATGTTCTTGTGCCCTGTTCACCTGAGGTGGTCCATCTGCAACAACCTTTTTTGCAGCAGGACCATCAGTGAAGCAGGAGTAGAGTTCAACATGCCCCTGATAAGTGCCAACACTTGCTGCAGGAATGGACCTATATTTTTTTTTAAGTGCTGTTTGTTGTTTTTAATTTTGAGGTTACATGTGGTTGGTTCCTGACATGTTCACTGATAAATGATAATTCAGTTAATATGATGAGCAGTTTGATTTCATCTATTTTTTTTTTGTTATGTTTCCAGGTGTTTGTCCTTGAATTCCCACCACAGCATTGCATTGAGGAGGCTCACTGGAAGTCTAAGGGCTTTGTATATTGTGGTACTTTCATCCATCCATCCAGCCATCCATTGTCTTCCACTTATTCCTGTTAGGGGTCATGGGGGGGGGGGGGGGGCTGGAGCCTATCCCAGCGACTACGACCGAGAGGGGTACACCCTGGACAAGTCGCCAGTCCATCACAGGGCCAACACATAGAGACAAACAACCATTCACACTCCCATTCATACCTATGGTCAATTTAGAGCATCCAATTTGCCTAGTCCCCAATTGCATGTCTTTGGACGGTGGGAAAAAGCCGGAGTACCCAGAGAGAACCCACGCTGGCACAGGGAGAACATGGAGACTCCACACAGAAAGATCCCGCGCCCGAGCCAGGACTCAAACCCAGAACCTTCTTGCTGTGAGGTGACAGTGCTAATCACTGCACCACCGTGTCGCCTGTGGTACTTTCATGTTTTTAGGGCCTGAGCCTGAAGGTACTTGAGGCGAAGTCCCTATTATGTTTTTTAATTATCGTCTTTACCTGGTTGAAAGATTTTATGTATTTTTATCCAGCAACTTTTCTGTATCAGGAGGAAGTCTGAGATTCTGTAAATGCTAATTGGCTCTAATAGTAGTTCATGTGACCCATTATAGTAATTGCTCATTAAATGTGAATGCAGCAGACAACGTAGTCTGTTATGGGCATTTTGCACATGCTAAAGAAACTAGTCAATCATTTGATTCCATACTCGTCTTTTACTATATCACATTTTTTTAGTATTGGCAGACATTAAATAGTATTGTTCATGTTGGTTATGTTTCGTTTAAGTGTTGTTCCATGATATTTTGACCTATTGAATACAGATAAGGCCAAGCTTTTAAAACAGGACCACTCTTCTTGGTTTAAAACCACTCTCTCACAATTTGAGCCCAGTGAATCCTGACATTGCCATCTTGGAATATGCCCATGCCATCAGGGAAGAAAAAATCCATTGATGGAATAACCTGGTCATTCAGTATATTCAGGTAGTCAGCTGATCTCATTCTTTGAGCACAAACAGTAACATTGCTGAACCTAGACCTGACCAACTGCAGCAACCCCAGATCATAGCACTGCCCCCACAGGCTTGTACAGTCGGCACTGGGCATGATGGGTGCATCTCTTCATCATCCTCTGTTCTTACCTTGATGTGCCCATCACTCTGGAACAGGGTAAATGTGGACTCATCAGACCACATGATCATTCTTCCATTGTTCCAGAGTCCAATCTTTATGCTCCCTGGCAAATTTAACCCTTTCCTTCCAGTTCGTCTCAATGATTAGTGGTTTTCTTAAGGCTACACAGCTGTTCAGTCCCAATCCCTTGAATTCCCTTCGCATTGTGTGTGTGGTAATGCTCTTTCACTATTAAACATAACCCTGTGTTCCACTCAATCAAGGGTTAGAGCAGTTCCACGAGTCCTACCTCTCCTCAATCATTTGACAGAACAGCAGGATGAGAAGATACTCCATCTCGCATCTAACATATGAAGCCCGGCATGTCTCCACATCTTTATGCATCTGACCAGCTTGGTTATTAAAATGGGCTAAAGAAAATACTAGGATAATAAAGCCATGTCTTTCTTCCTCTTGCTGTAGGGGGTATTTTAGTGTGTGGCAGAGCTCAATAGCACCGTACTACTCAATGTGACTGGCGTGAAATGGCATGCGGTCGACACTTGAGCAAAAGACAGTCACTAGAAAGCACATGGGCCTGTTGCTTCATCTCATAAAGGCTGGGATGCTGCCCACATAGCAGTGAGGGTGAGGATCTTGTCTGAGAAAGATTCTCTCCTGCATGATGTCAGATTGGCACCAGTGGCACAGGTGTGCCTATAAAAAGCATTCACCACCTTGGATGTTTTCCTTTATTATTGCTTTTGTAATCATGGTCAATATGATATTGCTTCTTTTTTTTTTACAAGAATTTGAAAAAAAAATCTCAAAGTGAAAACAAATCACTACAATGTGCTATCAATTAAAAATCTTTAATGTAAAACAAGTTGCTACATGAATATTCACCTCCTTCAAGTCTGTATTGAGTTGATGTTCTTTGTCTTCAATCATAGCACTGAGTCTGTGTGGATAGGTCTCAATTGGGTTTGGATACTGCAATTTTATTCCTGTCTTCTTTGGAAAACGAGAGTTACAAATGTAACTGCTGTTCTTTGAAACTCGAATGACCACCAGAGGGCGGTGCTTAAAGCACTGAATGTTCCCTTTGTGCATGCGCAATCCAAGTATGAATAACAACAACGTTGCCTGTGACCCCCGGATGACCTGGAAGAGGCAATATCTTCCGGTGTCATCAGGGGTTCTATTCCTACAGAGCCTTCTCGCAACAACACGAGGATTCTGAGTGACAGAATGCTCTGGCGGTCATTCAGGATTCATAGAACCGCAGTTACATTCATAACTCTCATTCTATTCTATTTCGTGTTTAAAGCACTGAATGACCAATACCAGCAGAGTCACGAGGAATCCCCAGTACACACTTCAACAGGTTGACTCGGAGGACTCCGGTAGGAGAATCGTACTCAGGGTAAAGGTGGTAGGCGATGCCCATGAAGCGGCAGCACATATAGCCTCCAGGGGCACTCCTCTCAGGGCAGCCCATTAGGTTGAAACACTCCTGATGGAATGGCACCTCACATCAGATGGCGGGGGGGCGGTCATTCGCCTCATACGTGTGTCGTTATGACGTCCGCTATCCAGTGGGAGAGCCGCTGCTTCAACAGAGTGCAACCAATGTTAGGGTCGCCATGGCACACAAAGAACTGCTCTGAGCGCCGGATGCTAGAGGTAGCTGCAACATATAGTGATAGGGCCCGCATGGGGCACAACAATTCCAGCCTGTCCCCCCCTCCCCCTGGCGGAGGGTCAAACTGTGCAAGTCTCACAGGAAGGTTGAGCTGTGGCCCGGACAGCACCTTTGGAAGAAAAGCCGCATTCAGCCACAATGTGACCCCTGAGCCATCCGAATTCCATCTCAGGCACGAGGGACTAACTGATCACCAACACACATTGCCTAGACAGCTGCCAGCAGAAAAGCAGTCTTATATGACAGCCACTTGAGCCCTGCCCGCTCTAAGGGTTCAAAGGGGGGTTGGCACAAGGTGTCCAGCACAACAAGCAAGTACCATGCTGAAGCCCTTCTTTGTGACGAGGAAATACCTTGAATAAAAACCCCTGGGGTGCACCAGAGGGTCCACGGGCTCGATCGTGCCCCTGGCCAGGAGGGTGGCTAACTCCTGGTCTAGTGCTGAGGCTTTTGCCGGGTCCCTGATGATGGTCATTTTGACCCGGCTGGAGATGGGGGCCGTTGTCGAAACTGAAGCCTGTACCCCTGGGACAAGGTGGACAGCACCCAAGGGTCTGAAGTGTGAGCACTCCAGTGATTGAGCTGCTGGTGGGAGAAGTATCCGACGGCCGGCCCCAGAGCCTCAGTCCCTAGCCCCCTGACACCGAGGGGCCCTGGAGGCATGGCGGGCGGGGTTCGGCGGTGGTTAGGGTCCAGAGCTCGAGGGTCCGGGTCCCGAAATGGCCTAGTGGACACGTGAGCAGCACCCCGAAAATCCCTCGTCTGCCTCACCATGGAACGCTGAGGACCATAACCGCCAGAAGCACAAGACTACGCTAATTGAAGGGCCCGCATGGCAGCCAAGGGGGCCCCAGACCTGCCGGGAGGGGGGGGGCATGCTCCTACTGAGACCTGAAAACTGCCGACTTGTCAAACAGCTCGTTCCAGCCCCTCCAGGGCAGCAGAGCCGAATATTTCCCCTGGCTCCACAGGAACACTGCGGAGGGTCCTCCTACGCGCCTCCATCAGGGGGGGACTGTGCAAGCCATACTTGCCGGTGAGTCTAGACCAGGAAGGACATCATACGCCCAAGTTCCCTGGACATGAGTGCGAAAGCTTGCAGAGACGCATCACTGAAACTGATGATGGAGGCCTCAGCCCCCCCTTCCTGCAGGGAAGTGGAGAGCGCAAAAATAAGGTGGGCCAAGGAGTTGCCAATGCGGCCTGCACGTGCTCCAGCGTTGTAAGCCCTTGTGAGAATGTCGTCCATGATCCTACATTGAGGTCGAGGGCACCTGACAGCCACCCGCAGCGCCTCGTCAGGAGACACGATGAGGGATGCGACGGCTGGCTCAACAGCAGGCATGCAGTCCAGGCCGGCTCCTGCAGCACCATGCATGGCCCCCAGGGCTCGACCGCTGAAAGACGTGAAAGAGCCCCAGTATCCCTCCAACAAGCGTGTAACTCCCTCAGTTATTCCTGTGAGGGGGGACAGCAAAAGCAGTGGGGGCCTGTCATGGAAGTGAGAGGCCAACGATACCAGAGAGATAACGTCATCTTCTGGATCCAACACAGGCATTGGTGGAGTGGATTCCCCCGGGGCCTCCAGAGAGGCGTCAGAGCAACCAGCTTGGAGAAGGGACCTCATCTCAGCCAACTCCGCAGACAGTCGACTTACTTCAGAAGAAAGCATACGTCCTGATTTTGCCCTCTTCCTGGAGGGTGCAGCAGCAGGCTCAACCCTGCGTTTTGAAAACGTAGAGCGAGCCGGAGGTAGCTGACTTGAGGGCCCACCTACCACCAGGGCCAATCTAACAGCCCTCAGCGCATGTGGCATGTAGCTGCAACGCTACCTTCACCGCCAGTGACCGCAACTTACACAGCCGTAAGTAACTGTTGACACAAAGTAAGCAGGGTACTAGCTTACAGTGAGATGCTGGAAAACAAACCATAGACAAACAGCCGTCGCAGCCCTTGGAGGGTGAGCTTCGCTGCTCCGACCAACACAGTCACAGGGCGTCCAGCGACAGTACCAAGGACAAATGTAGACCGAAGAAATCAGGGTCTTACAAGTTTAGAAGAGCGGTTAGCCGATGCTACCAGATGCATTCGGACTTCACGCGAGAAGAAAAAAAGGAACAGAACCCCTGATGACACTGGAAGATATTGCCTCTTCCGGGTCATCCAGGGGGGTCACAGGTGATGTTGTTGGTATTCATACTCGGATTGCGCATGCGTGAAGGGAACATTCAGTGCTTTAAGCACCGCCCTCTGGCAGTCAGCAGGGATGAAATTGAACTGTTTAAACTATGTCAAGATGCAAAGGGATTGAGGGTGAACAGACCTTTTCAAGCCAAGCCACAAATGTCTTTTGGATTGAGCTCTGGTCTTTGTGCTGATCCAGATGCACCAAGTTTGTTCCGCCCTGTAACACTATTATGTCACATTCAGAAAAGAGGGCAAAAGTCAATTCAATTAAACAATCATGTAATAATAGTAGAAAGAAAATAGGAAAACATAAAAAAGCCACTTAAACATTAGAATAAAACTTCAGTGAAGCAGAAAATTCAGAGATGAATAAACATCACCCCCACTGCAACAACAGACACTCATAATAATGTGAAGTGATGGTTTGTACACACACTATTGAGCTTCACGCTCACACATACACAGACATCCTGGTAGGCTGGAGCAGCAGTACTCGACCACTCAGGTAAGTAATCACTTTTCTAAAAATGTTGGCTTTAACTGTACTTTTAATAAGTTAAAAAAATTATGCTAATAGGGAAAAATAATAGATTCACATCACAAACGCGGATTTAGACTCGAGGCTCACCTTCATAACTTAACAAGAAGCAAAATTATAATCATTTCCAGTTTTTGGCAATTAAATTGGGAGTTAGGTATCCTTTTGTGATAATCCATGCCCACTGCTCTTCCCCCTTTGCCGCCAGTGGGCATGGAAAGTTGCATATACATTGTCCACATAGTTGAATGAAAATTGCCACATTAGTTTTTCTACTTACAGACAAATAAAGGTTGCTAAGGACATGGCCTCTTTCGGGGAGGAATTATCATTAAAAAAATAAAATAAAAAACAACCTAGGACCCCTATTTCAGTGTTATGCAGTAGATTATGTGGTTTTCCAGGGGATTTCTCCATTCTCCATTCTAAAGCTGAGGGACCAGCGGCACAGATTACAGCCACTAATCAGGACTAGCTTGATTTTAGAGGGATAGACTTTCTTATACATACCAGGGGGCAGAAGGCACAGCTCAGTCACAATAACAGCAAGCCTAGGGCTACCACGATTTAGAGGCCAGGTAGAACTAGGTTTGAGTGGTGATCAACATGAGCCAGTGTGACAGGCACTCATTACCATGGTCAGATACACTGGATGCATTCGGCCACCACGC
The DNA here is from genome assembly GCF_037954235.1 of Aulostomus chinensis. Taxonomy (NCBI): domain Eukaryota; kingdom Metazoa; phylum Chordata; class Actinopteri; order Syngnathiformes; family Aulostomidae; genus Aulostomus; species Aulostomus chinensis. The sequence goes on along the minus strand of NC_141342.1, from coordinate 1,781,853 downwards.
CAACAAGCTCTACGGCATTGCAGTCAGTGATCATGTTTGATACTTCGTACACCCTGGTTCAACACCAACGTGGGGTGTTGACCCCCTGCCTCCACTACAGCCAGCCAGATTGGCAATCCACTGAGCCCAAACAGTGCTGAGCACAAAGTACAAGCTGATAGAATGACTAAGTCTAACCTTGCAAGGTACAAAGCAAGAAATGGAAGAAATCCTTACCTTTAGTATCATTCTAAAAGGCTATGCTGACTTAAATGACATTAGTGTACGTTACTTATTTCCTACTGTCCTGTTGATTTAACTCACGTAATGTGAGTAATGTACTCGTTTAGCCTGAAAGAGGTATAAAACTGGGTCCACTTGAGAAAACTGAACTTGTGCTCTATGAGTGAACAAAGAGCTCAGTCCAGCACACGTTCAGATGGACTTAAACGTAAAACTTAAACGCTTAAACTAAAAGTAAGGGGCGACAGACAGACAAAAGGCTTCAATGGTGGTTAGCACTGTCGCCTCACAGCAAGAAGGTTCCGGGTTTGAGCCCCATCTCAGGCATGGGGTCTTTCTGTGTGGAGTCTACATGTTCTCCCTGTGCCTGTGTGGGTTCTCTCTGGGTACTCAGGCCTCATCCCACAGTCCAAAGACACGCAATCAGGGACTAGGCTAATTGGATACTCTAAATTGACCATAGGTGTGGCTGAGTGTGAATGGTTGTCTGTCTATATGTGTTGGCCCTGCAATGGACTAACAACCTGTCCAAGGTGTACCCCGCCTCATGCTCGAAGGCTGCTGGGATAGGCTCCAGCCCCCCCGTGACCCTTAACAGGATAAGTTGTAGAAAATGGATGGATGGATGGATGAATGGGACTTAATCAGAAGGTGAAGAGCAGGATGAGGATTGACAACTTTCAAAATAAATAGGGAAATAACAAAGCACTAATACAACAACCCAAAACCTTCAAAACAGAAAATCATTAAGTCAAGACTGTGACAGAAAGCATGATGGGTTGTGTGAGCGGAGTCTGGGAGGATTATCCTCACATTTTTCACTGTCTTTATATGGTAAAGACATGAAAGAGGGAATTGCTGATGATTTTGTTGTGCTGTTCATTTTAGAACAGAAACAAATGAACTTTTGGAACTGGAACAAATGTCTCCATACACATTGGTTGTCTGATAAAGTTGTTGATTATAACTGCTGATCTGTTAGCACCTTGAAATGGTTACAGTCAATCACATACACCCTTAAACAACAGCAGTTGTAAGCAAAGCATGCAATCCAATATCTTTTTTAGTGAGCAACTTAACTTTAACATGTGATTAGACACAAAGCTTTCATTGAAACCATGTGAAAACCTTCAACTTGACATGTCTAAATCAATTTGGACAATCCTCTGAGTGTACTCTGGTATGAAGGAAAGGAGCACTCACCAAATGGAAGTAATACTACTCAGAAATTTATCTAGGAAGAGTTTTATTTTATAGCCTCACAATGGGATTTGGCATTAGTAACTGCTCTTCATTACACACTGTATTTGTTTTAGACACAAAACCAAAAAATAACTTATTACTCTTCCAGAGTTGATGTCTTTTAAGCTTCAACGATGAAGTTAAATTAACATATTTCAGATCTATCTGTGCTCAGTGATCTGCTTCCTCCCATCCCTCAGATACTAATTCATCATCATGTAACCTCTTTTTCCAGTGTTGAACTGAAAGAATGGTCATTTCAAATAGTATCTGAGTAGAAAATGCTGGAATTTCAAAGTTGTCTGTATGATTTAGTTCAATCACTGGGCATTGTCCCGAGGCTGGAGCTGTCCACCTGTCCTTTAACTGATAAAAACAAGGAGACGCCGGTGGCTTTGGGTCGTCTGGCTGGAGTCTGATTGCCTGCCCGTCTCTGCAGTCCAATCCACTATCAGGTTTGATGGTGCCACTCAGAAACCACTTGCACAGACCAATACCTACTAATACACATGTGCACACACCCTGACACGGTGACACACACCTTCACACGCAGGACGAGAGCAGCTCCGTCACACACTGATGCACACTTGCACCATAGAAATATTACCAGAAGAAGATTTGTACTCATACTTACTCAAGGTGAACAGTAAAATATTTGCATGTGCTTAAAAATGCAAATATGCACATCCAGGAAAAGGCATTCACACACATTCTTCATTCAGCAGGTACACACACACACTCCAACAGTAAACGAACAGTAGGATTCCTGCAAGTGTCTGGCCAGAGTTTGATCTTTCTCTCAGATCAATGTCGGTAGATTGCAGGGAGCCATGAGGCTCACATCTCCACTCAATACGAAGACTAGACCAAATGAGCGTATGTGTGTGTGTGTGTCTGTGTGTGTGTTTGAAAGCGAGAGGGAGACAGGGAAGCGGAGTAAGACAGACCTCTTAAACGGTGATCTTATGTGTCTGGCTTGTTGATCAATTCCTATACTTTGGAAAATGCACCTCAGGTCTGAACAACTGTACCTACAAAAAGGCAAAAACTTTAAAAACAAGGAAAAAACCATACCCTCAGTGCAGCCACATTTAGCGTGCTGATGACTAAACAAAATCTGGGTATGGAATGTCTTTATTGTGGGTGAAAATAAAAAGAGCATATGCATTGATGCTCCTTTTTGATTCTAGCCTATTGGATTGAAGAATTAAAAAAAAAAAGAAAGAAACCTCACTGAGTGCTGTGACTTGGATTATTTTGCCATTTCTGGTTACAAGTCTTTCCTTTTTGCCCTGGCCCCAATGGTCCCACTGGGCTTTATTGGAAAGATGTCAGGCACAGCTTCAATTGTATAAATGATTTTCACTTGAGCATTGTTGGGTAGATCAATACATTACAGAATCACTGCACTTCTGCATTACCAAAAATCACGTGTTGATTATGTTTTCCATAAGTTACACAGCCTACAGCAGATGCAAGACCCCTATTACAGCTTTTCAAGTATTTGTTGTATTTGCAGTTTTCAGGGCAACGACAGCTATTGGGTAGAAGCTGTTCTTCAGTCTGTTTGTGTTTGCCTTTATTGCTCTTAAACACGTCCCTGAGGGTAAGATTCAAGGAGGTGGTTGCCCAGGGTGTGAGAAGTCCCTGATGATGCTGCGGGCTCTCCTGAGGCAGCGGGTGTTGTAAATCTCCTCCAGAGATGGGAGAGGGTGGTCAGTCTCTAGGCGGCGTTGATGACCCTCTGGAGCTGCTTCCTCTCTGCAGCAGCGCAGCTGGAGAACCACAGCAACATGTCATGGCTCAACACCGATTCCACCGCAGAAGGCTACCAAGACCCAATAATGTGGGCGGCATGACTCAAGAGTGGCCGTCCAGCAACCAAAGGGTCGCTGGTTCGATCCCCGACCCTGGTGACCATGTCAAAGTGTCCTTGATACTGAACCCATAATTGCTTCTGATGAGTAGGTTGGTGCCTTGCATGGCAGCCTCCACCATCAGTGTGTGAGTGTGTGTGTGAATGGGTGAATGAGACGACACTGTAAAGCGATTTGAGTACCGCTAAGGTAGAAAAGCGCTGTATAAAATTGAGTCCATTTACCAATAAGCAGTCTTGTCTCCTCCTGAGTTGAGCCCCACCACCATGGTATCATCCATGAACTTGATGATGGTATTGTTTGGGTGAGTGGGGGGGCAGTCATGGGTGTAGTAGAGTAGGGGGCTCAGCACACAACTCAGTGCTGAGGACAGGTGGTGTCCTACTCTCACCCTCTGGGTGCGGTCTATCAGAAAGTTCATAATCCAGTTGCAGATGTTGTGGGAGAGACCCAGGTCCCCCAACTTGCTCACCAGTCTGCTTGGGACGATGGTGGAGAAAGCTGAGCTGAAGTCCAGGATGAGCAGCCTCCCGTAGCTCCCTCGCTATTCCACATGTGTCAATGTAATGTGCAGAGCGGTGGCAATGCAGTCCTCTGTAGACCGGTTGGCTCTGTAGGCAAACTGGTGGGGGTCGAGTGTGGGTGGCAGGCATGAAGTGATGTGAACCCGTACCAGTCTCAGGAAGCACTTCATGATGATGGGGGTTAGTGCCACTGGCTGGTAGTCATTTAGACTGCTGATGTTCTTCTTTTTTGGTAGAGGGATGATGGTGGAGGACTTTAAGCAGGGAAGAATAGAGCAAAGGGGAGGGGCTGATTAAAGATGCTGTCACTGGCTCGCCATCTTGTATCCCACGTCGTGTGTGCACTGTCTCCCCACTCCACAGAACAGGAAGTCTCCAACTAATTCAACAGGAACAAAAACCTGACCTGCATGACAGGTTATAAATAAAATAACTTATCCTATCTACATGATATAAAACTGCAAATCTGCACGTTTGTGCATCTTAACAATACTGCTAAGTCGCTCATCAAGGAAAATATGGTTACAGAACAGCATTTCAATCTTAAAAGCACTGTCCTTTAAACAAAACAAAACATTTTAAATGCAGTGAAATTCTTTCACTAACATAACGTATTCATTTCCATTTGCTTTCCTTGATAAACAAACATCAACTGCTCGCATCTCCTGCACCATGTCACCAGCTTGAAGCTCATTAAACATACTACCGAAGGCAGTTTTATACAGTGTCACTATGATGATGAACCATCCAGGAGATAGATTGTGCAGTGGAAAGAGAGGTTGTGTTACCACGTGTTAATGCCAGAATGGCTTATCCATAGTTATGTAGTTATCCTCTAGTCTTAAAGTTGGGAATTCCACTCTTCAAAATTTACTTCCAGTGCCTTTTTTGAGCGCCTCGCCTGTGTCTTGTTTTGTTATCACTCTTCATCAGTCACAGCCCTGCTCTGAGCATTTCTTTCTCTTTCAGCTCCCTACCTGCTGTTGTGTTCTCCCACCTGTTTCTTGTCGTGTCATTAGTTTAGTGTATTTTAGTTTGGTTGTCAGAGTAGAAGTTCAGATCCTTTCGTCACTTATCTGTTTGCCTGGTTGTGTCCCAGTGCTTTTACGTTTATTTCTTGATTTTAGTTTTTGTTGTTCTTTTGTTAATTAAACCATCATGTCCTACTGGGTTTATCTCTGTTTCTCTCTCTCTCTGCGTTTGGGTCCTGCCACTGCCACCTCAGGACATAAGTTCATCATCAGACTTTGTGTTTGTTTCAGCCAAGAGCTGTCTCCAACATGGAAAATGACGCATAAATATTTACCCTTACCTTACTTGGTTTTGCATAATTCTGGCTTAGGTTCCAAACATGAGAAAGTCTGTTTTCTGTGAGTTTCATCCATTGTTTACATTAACAACACACACAAGCTAACAACTGAGTAGCTTGTAGCAGTGGCTCCCTCTAATGGTTGTTCCTCTGACTTGATTTGATGCATTTGATGGCATCACATGTTTGTCAAGGCAAATTCCTAACCATCTTATTAATACAGAAGGTGCCAGTTTTAGCTACAGAGCTGGTAGGTATCATGATGATCTGAGCAGGCTACTACAATATGTCAAAGCTTATATACACTAGCTACTGTGCAACAAAATTTCTATAAATTTGTTTTTTAGGCTCTTTCTCATGGCTGGTCATCTTCGTACCCTGATGGCTGCCGTCAGTGTCTGTGAATGAACAGACTGAGTGAAATGTTAAAACGCTCCTCGGTAAGTATGTTGATCCTGGCTATGCCTGGATGTGAAAATGCTGACATATCCTTCAGGCTCTTCCCAGCTGTGGATTTCCCACAGACCCCACAGCCTTCTGGGAAACTGTGTTCGAAGGAACGTTTTAAAGCTCTGCTGATCAGGCCTGCCAATGGGCAGCAATCAATCCATGTCAACCAGCCTATTATTCATTAAAGCACCTTTCGCAGAGGGGATTTTATTTGACTATTCCATTAAACCTTCCTGCTTTTAGGTGGGGTACTTGACCCCATTACAACCTCTCTCTCTAGCTGTCTGTCTAACACATACACAGCTGTCAGCATGTCCCCCACCTTTACCCTGCGGTGTGTGGATTATCCAGTGCTTGTAAATGAAATGAGATTTAACCATGCGTTGGCCCCTCATCAATCTGGCTGCACTGGCCTGACTGCTCACCCCGATTCATTGAAAGACACCACTGTGGGTCATCCACAGCTGCCACACACTATGACTGGGGGCTATCAATCAAACACGCGCACACATATCAGCTTTTGAACATATATTCTAGTATATATGTAGTAGGGCTCTGTTTGAATAGCAGCCGAATGTTACCAGCGTCTTTCTATGAATTGTGCTGAGCAGCTAGGCATCATCGGTGCAAATACACAGTATTTATTAGTTAGAGTATTACATCAAGGCAACTTCACTAATGACCAGTGGTTTGCCTTCCTCAGTTCTGGATTTTATTTTAATTCCTATCCCATTTGATGGTTGTTTCTATAAATAAACCAATAAATAAATTATTGTCTTCACTAATGAGTAGAAGCCTTTTCCGTATAACTCATAGGAATATAACAATGATCTCTACCATCTTTCTCACATTTGTACTAAATGTGCTGGCACAGGTAATTATGCTTAAAAAGTTGTCCATAAATGTGTGAGTCTGAGAGTGCGCTGACAGTAAAGAGAAATGAGGATTTCTTGCCACAGGAACTCAGAGTCTTTGCACTAACTTATTTCTTTAAACCCCCTGAAAGTATACAATAATAAATCACTTTTGGCTGCTTCCAATTTGAGGCAAAAATTATTACCAGGAAAAAAGTTCCCAATTAATAACTGACTATTGAGTCCCTTTAGCTGTTGTGAGTACAATGCACAAACAGGTTCAACACTAATAAACTGACAGAATTTGTTAAAAGTAATTCCAAACAAGAAAACCACCAACTGAAACATCAAAAGAGAGCAAAAATCCACAATATGGACTCCAATCCTGTCTGTCATGAGCTTCTTATTTTTGGTGTTACACCACAGAAACACTAGATGGTGATAGGATTTATATGTCACTGTTTGCTCCACAGAATTATAAATTGACATCAGGGATACTCTGATGCTGCATTCACGACTGACATTTCTGTAGGAATTTTGAAGGCACATCTTCAGTTTCTAAAGCTCCATTCGGACTGTCAAGAAAACCCCACTAACATCTGGCTTTTGAATGCAATGGGAACAGGTTTAATCAGCATTCATTGACAGGTCAAATGGCCTTGCTATTGATAAGGGTACTGATCAACTCCAACACCAGCTGGCATAGATGGGAACGCAAAACTCTAGTGAATGTGGTAGCACCAATATCAGAAGCTGCTCCACTCTTAACACTGTGCATGGATGTAATGAAAGCCTTCGCTGGTAAAGTCAGCAAATTTTCCATACCAGCAACAAATTCAACCCATCTGTGTTCAAGCAGCTCTCTTACATTGGAGTTTCAAAAGCAGACTGGACCAAAACACTTGTAGAAATGCCATGCTGCCTTCTCTCCAATTCTTAAAGTTTGTATACAATCCTAAACTACACTTTGGTGCCATGTCAACATGGCTGTTTTCCATTGTGGTGACCGCATTTGTAACGTTGAATGGGGTAAACGAGAAAAAACTCAATTACTCTTATCCCCTTGACACTGAGTGTTGCGAATTCGTGACACGCCACTTCCACTCAGACTGCAGCCAAAATAACATGTATTCCTCCATTGCAAGTTTGTGCACATTCAATACGTACCTAGGAGCCTGTAATTTCAACAAATGTTTTACTATTTTACCTGTTGTCACTAATTAGCATCACACATAAAATAACATCTATACTATGTACGATGGACGAATTGCAATCTCCACTTAATTTAGCATCAACTTGAAAGTAAAAACACAAATATTTTGTTTTTTTATATAATTATAAATCAATTCAGGTGTCAAGGGTTTAATGGGAATGATATCAATTTTTACATGGGTTTAACCTGGTTTTAAAAACCCATGTGGATGTGAATGCAGGGGTTTGCTGTGTGAAAGGGGTATAAAGCCTTAAAATACTCTCTAGTCTGCCTCTCTACTCTGTCCATGATGTGGAACATGAGCATAGCAATGGTCACTGCAGTCAATAATAGCCACACTAAAAACTAACATTATTGTATTGGTTTTGCGGCAGGTCCATATTTCTTTTCCTTTTGCAAAACAGCACGGTATTCCAGGCATTTACAATGACATAGAAATGGCTCCAATTGTGCTATGGGTCAACTAGAACCATAGACAAACATACTGTATGAATATGGTCAGAACAAACAGTTTCAGTGAACCTCGATCCAAAAGGAGTTAAAAATTCAAAATTTCTTCTACCAAACGGGCCTTCTGAATTACATTTTGTGCCACCGGTTAGGTGCCATTACAGCAAACACACAACAGCCAGGTTTAAAATCTCTACTACGAACTATCAAGGGCATTTTTTCTCCGCCAACCCACAGCTCTTTCAAATTAAGATATAGACTGACAACAATCCCATTTACCACCGTATAGAAAATTAATCCCATATCTGTTATACAATATCCAACTGGTGCAGTGGTGATATATCCTCCGCTTGTCCTCAAGCAGCCTGATTTTTTTGGACCAGTTGCTGATATTTTGGTATTTTATACTGAGAGTGAAAAATGGACAGTTTCATAATGTGAGGAAATAAATTCACTTTGCAATTGACGTTTCATTGCCTTGCAATCACTCACCTATCCATCCCTCTATACACAGCCCCAAACCCATCCTTCAAGAATCCCACTCATCAAAATTAAACTTCTTTACTTTACAGTTATAGTGTTTTCTCTTTTTACAAGGTTCCTTCAAATATACTCAAGAACCATGGGTCAGTGCTTCTGTCTACAGTTGAAGAATTAAACACTGCACCGCCCCTTTTATTTTGACCCTCTTAGTGTGTCAATGAGCAAAACCTGCCAAATATCTAAAATTAAGAACTGAATTGTTTCAGTCACAACTCTTCAAAAGATGTCATCTTGACACAAGAATATTTGATAGATGAGATAACACATGACATGTTAAGAGACGGCAGAATTCTACTTGATATGCAGATGCTTGTGTGTGGGGGTGCGTGCGTGCATACGTGTGTGTGTGTGTGTGTGTGTGTGTGTGTGTGTGTGTGTGTGTGTGTGTGTGTGTGTGTGTGTGAACTGTGACAGCTCTATCTCCTGACATGTTAGGATGCATGGAGAGATTAGCATAAACATACACCAATTCCCATGAACGTGGTTGTCGAGATCTGTCACTGCAGTAAAGCTGACACTACAGAGCACACGGTATTAACCTCCAGACTTACCCGCTATCACTCCTCTGGACAGGAGAGGTGAGAAAGAGAGTGGATGTAAACAGGAATAATAAAGAAGAAATGGGAAAAGCACGAAATGAAGTAAAAAGAAGTATGAGGAAGAGGTGAGGATAAGAAAAGGGAGGTAAAGGAGCGAAAGACAACAATGGGGGGAAAAAAGTCCAACAGAGGGGACACAAATTCACCCATCCCAATTATTGGAGTTCATTCTTATAGCTGATCAGAGCTGATCACATGCCCAAATTATACTGTTATATTGCAATGTCATCAACTACATCGGAGGTTGCCAAATGTTAGATGTATATGATTGAAATCTATCTGAAAACCTCTTAGGCACACTGATGGTAAAACAATTGGCTTATCTGATGATGTCACTTGTAGAAGCAGTTACAGTTGCACAAGCGCTGTATCAGACAAACTTCATTTTTAACTCATATCCAGCTATGCCAAACATTAGACTGTGTTGATTTTGACATCATGTGTTTGGAGTCATGGAAACACCTGCTGCAGACTCTGTTGCCAATGTTACAACCACAACTCAGACAACAGACGAAGTCCCCCCTGACTACAGTCCTGAACTTGGTGAATGAAATGTCGGGGACAAAGATAACGTTCCACACCCTTGGCTGTATTTACATGATTATTTTCATACTGGGAGTTAAACATTCACACTATCAGATGAAGTGCCTATTATGTCTACTGAGAGTCACTGAAATACTGTGTATATCGTCCAACCTAAAGAAGCACATCGAGGTAAGTTGACGTAATATTAATTCAGTGTAGCCTCAACATTTTTTTAGATGATAGTTCTCGTAAGCCTGTTCAGATACCTGGCTGATGCCATGACTAGGCTAATGTCTGCTAACACTTCGCTAACGTTGTTGTTTTTAGACATTTTTAACAACAACACTGAATTAATTTGACACAATCCTCTTGAAGATACATTTATAATACAAAAACAGTTCATGTTAATGACGGCTTCAGGTATTGCCTCACTGGCAGCCAAATATCTCCTCATGGACAATTACTCAGGGCCAAAACATGAACAGACACCTATGATGCTTGGATATTTGTGTTCATGCAAGGACACCACAATAAATATCCATCCATCCATCGTCATCTTCCGCTTATTCCTTACTATTAAGGGTCGCGGGGGGGCTGGAGCCTATCCCAGCATCTACGGGCGATATTTTATATCAGGAAATTATTTCTAATACTAAAGTGAAGTAAATGTTAGATACTTTAAGACTTTAACTCAAGTAATCTTAAAGATGACTTTAACTTCTACCGCAGTCATTTTCTGGTAAGATACGGTAAGTACCGCTTTCAAGTACTTCATTCAAGACTGATGCACAGTAGGTTAGAGAGTAGATTTGACACAAGTACACACCTCAATGTTTGCTTACATTTAAACATGAATTTGGTAACACCATATTTTTATGATATCAGGTCTGTGGATAAATGGCCACAATGTTTGTGGTCTCATATTTTCAAAATCAGTTACAGTGATTCCAGCCTTGGCGGAAATGTCGTGGAAATGAGTACAATGAGAAAGGAAAGGAAACAGGTATGGAAGAAGAAAGAGGAAAACAGAGAGGGAGAGCTGAGGAGAAGATTAGGTGCGTGTCATAGTGGAGTGATCACACACAGCCCTCATCCATCACAGACCCAACAGGAGGGAAGCCCTGCTGTCTCATCGCCCACTCTGCTGCGGCTGCTGCTGCTTGGGACACAAGGACACAAAGAGAGAAAGAGCGCTGTGTTTGACTGATCAGGTCACTGGTTGATGTTACTGTCAGTTGCATTTTCATGATTTTTGTTTTTTGCAATTAAAGGTCCAGTGTGTAGAAGTTAGGGTCAAGAAGTAAAGACATCCTCTTGTTATTGTGTCCACAAAAGCAACCAAGTACTGGGTACTCTGTCTCTGTGTGTGCCTGATGTTTCAAGAGAGGTTACAAACTTTTGGAAACTCTGTCTGGACAAAAAGACTTTATGCTAGCACATGGTCAAAGAGACGAGACAATGTCTCTCACCTATGACCTGAGGTTTCTTGCTAGCTACACCTCATTGTATGTCTGGTAGGGCCAGGCAGTCTTCAGGTGTTGATCTCAGGCAGCCTGTGATAAGCCAACAAGTGGCATGTAGCTCTCACAGCTGAGAGTGGGGTCGAGCTTATCTAGATGGGTGACTCATTCCCATACAGGGAAGGCATACTTGGCAGCTGAATACTGGACAGCTGGTACATTGAAGATATGTAACATAATATTCCTAGCTATGTTTTATCAGTATTTCTGTTTGCTTAGGTTATCTATATATTAATACATCCTGTGCTTGTAAATGAAATGAGACCTAATGCAATGGCTCCTCATCAATCTGGCTGCGCTGGCCTGGCTGCTCACCCCTATTCATTGAAAGACACAATTACAGGTCATCCACAGCTGCCACACACTACGACTGAGAGGTATCAATCAAACAAACAAACACACACACACACACACACACACACACACACACACACACACACACGCCATAGTTGTTTGTCCAGCTTGTCCTTGTATTTCCTTTGTCATTTTTTTTTACCTGTTTACTAGTAACTCATTGTAGGACTATCTTTTGAGGTTACCCTGCTTTAACCACTGGACCTGCCGCTGCCAAGATATTATTGCCTCAATGTATAGATCAGCATGCACCCACCACCCACAGGAGAAAGATCCCACTTTAGTTTCCTGTGGGAACTAAGCGGATTCCATCCACTACTGTTTCCTGAGTATTCCTGAAAAGAGACGCACCTCATCATTATTCGCGGAAGATTAAGCAATATAAAGTTCATCTTGGAAGATGCCAGACATCCAAATGAGGAACATAAATTGTTGAGTATTAACCTGACATGTCCGATGAATCTATACCGTCCAGACAAAATAGAATTAGGCATTAAGTGCTGAAATACAGTTTTATTGTTCCGGTGGAGAATATCAGGAGACCCTGCCCCCCTGATAAAACTCAAATTCATGTATCACTACTGGACTGCAACCTGAAAACTGCACATACTGTACATACATACATACAGCTTTTAGGGTGCAGTCTTTGGACACTTTAGGACATACCTGTAGCCTTTGGTCAGGATCAAACTTGAGTGTTTCTAGCCCTTAACCACAACACTGTGGTCAGTGTGCCGGCAGTGGAGGCTTAATTACTGCCCATCTGCTCCTGGTTCCCAGCTTCCTCTTATCCAGCAGGAGGCTCATCCTGCCTCCTCCACCAGTCTATGAGCTGCTTGCACCATTTGTTCAGGCCCAGAGCTGACAACAACCGCCTGGATAACTTGGCTAGGAAACCTCTGCAGCTGGTCCTCACCAGGAACATTCATGGCTGCCATCCCTTGTCCTTGCACCCCTGAAAGCCAACCCTCTCATGGGTCTCTTCATATCCCTCATCCCATGGCACTGTGAGTTCAACCAAAATTCTTTTTTTGTATTTTGGTTTACCACAATACAATGTCCAGGCAGAGGCTTGTGTGCACCACCTCTGTAAATTTCACCCTTTGGATGTGTCTACATTGACCCACATCTCCTGGGACCTAGCAGTTTCCAAGTGATTTGATTTGGTCTTTTAGTTGAGGAAGGCTTGGCTCCCCTGAACAAAGATGATGACTTTCTTTAGTTTATTTGGTTTAGGTTAGCCACTTGGCCTTTTCTGTGATCTCTCCCACTCGAGTGCAAGAGAGAGGAGCACATTATCATGGGGGCACCTATACCATCCTTGGATTAGGGCTGTTTTGCATCCAGTCAGTATGTGTTCCAGTGTTCCCTTTGGATCACAGAGTACTTAATCTCATGTTTTCATGATGTATCTCAGTATGGGTATGCAATTGCTGTTACTAACCTCCTGTGGCAGAGTTGAACTATTTATTTTTACACAATGTGTAATCTCTGATATACTTGAATGGATTTGTGCACTGTGACATTTTATTGTGTTACTGTTATTACAGGTGGGGGGTAGTGGAATCACCTCTGACAGTTGTAGGTGACCATCACTGACCATGACTAGTCAAAGCTTATTGTGCTTTAGTATGCTTCTCCATCCATCCATTTTCTTCCACTTATTCTGTTAAGAGTCGCGGGGTGGGGGCTGGAGCCTATCCCAACAGCTTTCGGGCGTAAGGCAGGGTTCACCCTGGACGGGTCGCCAGTCCATCACAGGGCCAACACATAGAGACAGACAACCATTCACACTCCCAGCCACACCTACGGTCAATTTAGAGAATCAATCAGCCTCGTCCCCTCTTGATGTCTTTGGACTGTGGAGGAAGCTGGAGTACATGGAGAGAGACAGGGAGAACTTGCAGAATTACACACAGAATTACCAGGTTCCCGAACCGGGGCTCGAACCCAAAACCTTCTTGCTGTGAGGCAACAATGTTAACCACTGCACCACCGTGCCGCCTAGTTAGGTTTTCATCTCTGTTTATTCATTGTGGTTGTAGAGGTATTACTTTTTCATGCAGTTACATTCGCTGCTGAATGCCTACGACTTCATGGTCATTTTTTCTTATATCTGACCTGCTGATCACGCAGAGGCTGGCAGGCTGTCATATTTGAGATGAGTGTATCAAGGGCTTATATCTGTGTGTGTGAGAAAGAGTTTAGCCAGTCCCTTGAAATCACACAGCACCATCGACAGTACACACATTCACACACTACACAAACTGTCTTTGCTTCTGCAACAGGCCAAAGTACCAATGGCTCAAGTATAGAGCAAACAAGCCTAGTGGTTTCCAGGACAACACTGCTGACCTCTGCATTTGCCACATGGCATGTGCCACATTCACACAGGTTCGGTTAAAGAAAACAGCACACAAATATACAGAAGTGCCAGGCAATTCAACCTATGAATAATCTTATAATATTTTTAGACCATATCACTTCACAAAATATAGATTTTAATATTTTGAAATCTCCTGTTAAGCACCTCATAAATGTTTGATTTCACCTTTTCTATGACACGAATGTGATAATTGTAGTCATCCGTCCAACATTCATATGTGTGAATTTAAACATTCTTCTTAGTCAATAGTTATTCAAACTATCAGATTTCAGGCATGGTCTTATTGACAGTTGTCTGCTGTTGTTTCAACTACAGCTTCTAAAAAGAATGGAATGGTATGATGTAAGAGTAAAGCTACTTGATATTTTTGAAAAATGTAAAGATATTTTTATCCTATGTGTTATAATCTAAGCAGCAGGAGATCAGTAGGGTGTTAAATGTTCTTTGTGACACTCTGTTGCACTTTGTTGATGGTCTCAGCACATTTATCTCCCTGCCAGCTACCTGTACACATTATCTGTCAATCATGAGACAGGAGAGCTTATTTCTGATCTTTTAAGGGTCTCTATAAGGAAGTTAGAGATGATAGTCTTATGCTACTATCTTATTTATGATGTTAATTATTATTATTGTTCGACAAAGATAATTAACACAGTACCTTTTCAGTACGTGTGTAATTTCAATAGTGCTTAGAACTAGTTCCACATGGTCCTCATTTCAGTTTAGTACATCACATTGCACCACTGACCTGCCTCATCGTATGTTATTATCAGTTGTGTCTATTTTGATTAAAAAAAACAACAACCTTACATTCTCTTCAGATATTACTTTTCTAATTGCTAATCTTGAGTCAGGTTTGTAACAAATCAGTAGTCAGGTTTCCTTCTATCTTTTGATGTATATTTTGAGGGCTTGCATTCGAAAAGGGTGACGGAAATGGCCAAAATTTGAAAAAAAAGTTCTTATTTTCACTTGAGGTGGTTTTCACCTTGTTTAGAAAAAGAGTAAATGCACAAAACATGTACCCAAACATTATCTCCATCTCCAGACATCATGCTACATGTTCAATATGTGCTGGTATAGGTAATCAGGACGTCTCTCTATTTTCACTGATATGTATAACAGCGCTCAGATCTTGAGGCACTATTTTATTCCTTCAGACCTTTTGATTGCAACACAGCAGCTTTTTTTTTAACATGGACTGTCACTCACTCACTCACTCACTCACTTTTGGAAAGCTCCTGATCTGGTTCAGAAATGAATAGTTAGAGAAATCAAATTCCAATGATGAAATCAGAATAGTTTGTTATTGTTTTTTATTGTGTGTGTATATATATATATATATATATATATATATATATATATATATATATATATATCTTGTGGCCATCCACAATGACAGGAAGTGACACACAGACATGTCAGTCATGGAGCCGCCTTTCAAATTATTTTATCTTTCCTGAATAAGATAATTGAGAACATCACTACATATGTAGGAGCGAATAATAGGAGAGGGGGAGAAAAGCAATACGTCGCAAATTATATGAAAATGTGTACCCAATACCTATGATACTGTCATTTATTTCCCATTTAGAACCAAATGTGATAAACTGAGTCAATTCGATATATATCGCCCGCCCCTATTATACAGTAAATCAAGTTAACTAAAAAAACACTCAGAAACATCCTCAAGTTAATCAAATTTGTCAGGGAGATGTGAGAAATGTATTTATGTACTGTAAATGTGTGTGTGTGTGTGTGTGTGTGTGTGTGTGTGTGTGTGTGTGTGTGTGTGTGTGTGTGTGGATGTAGATGAGTTTTCTCAGCGCTGTAGGGGAATGGGCTGCGGTTGGCTGGCCTGACTGCAGACCGCTTCGTGGAAAAGAACGACTTTTTAAATTACCAATACATCACTGTCACTACAACACAGACTAGGGTGACAGTGCTGTGATCACACACACACACACACACACACACACACACACACACACACACACACACACACATACAAACACACACGCAAACACCTCCCCGTGCTTGGGCAACAAACTCAAACACGTTTACAGACATGCAACACACACACACACACACATAGAAACACACACACACTAGTCTAAAGGTAGCAGATACAAATACAGAGTTCACCCGCAGAACTCACAACAGCTGGCAAGACTTTTGTTACAAGCCTCTTTTTTCCCATCGTCATATGGTAATCTCTTCCTCTATCATGTAACAAGTTGGGAATTAATTAGATGTAATTAAACTGCTTGTGGCTTACAGAGCAGGAGATGTGCTCGTTGCATATGTGTCAGTGTTAAACCTCGGAGGCATTACAACTCTAAAGGCTATCACAGGTTACAGATGGTCAGTACACAGATAGATGTCACTTCAATCTTCATTCAACCCTCTGCAGTTTGTCCTCTCACACAATTGGTAATTCCAAATCTCAGGAGATATGTGTCAGATTCAAGCACATCAGGAGCACATGCCGCTGTTTGAGTGGTTATTACAGTTCATATGCAGCAGAGGGCAGTTCGGCCTGCAGTAATGATGAGGAGCAATATCAGAAAACACATTATATACTATTTAATCATGTGTAATTATGTTGTCTGTATCTGAGAATATGTCTGAGTGTAATCTTTGTGAAATTTTTGATGAAGTCCAGGTAACTTGATTGCAGCTATAAATCAAGAACGTGTTTGTTTGTATTTTGTTTAAAAGTTAATGCATAGCCATTGGTTTAGCCTCAGTACTCATGGTAACGTATTCTGGGTTTATCCTGCTAATACACAATCTACCCATGATGTACTTATTTTCAACTCTTCTAATATTCATCCTGTGCACCAAATCATCACGTTGTAAGAGTCCACAGAAGGACGTCTAAGGCCAATAATATCCTGCGAATCTCATGTAGGCATTAGCACAGTAAGCAAACATGAAAGTGAGATAACAAAAAACAAGGACTTTTTTAATTGTGTGAGCTGAGAAGAAATGCCTACAGGTGACTCCTGTTGTGTGTTGCTGTTTGTTTAGAATGCAACTGGCTTTTCCAAATGAGGAATGCTGCCATATGGTGTCAGACTCCAGCGAGCACAGAGTTCTTTGGAATTTGTAAAACTCAAATATCAAATTCCCCTCCATATTGCATGGCGGGAAAGAATCTTAACTGGCAGTTGTCATTGTTATTCTCCCAGATGCTGAACAGTCAATCTGCTAGGAACTGTGAATTTTAAAAAAAAGACACCATCAGTGAAGGTTCAACTTGAATTGCTCTTCTCAGTGAAAAAAATTGCAATAGATGTTACAGTTCGTGAACGTTTATTACACGCCGTTCCCTGTGTGTCTGTTGAGGGCGATAGTGAAAAATATCCCAGGATTAATTAAACGGCGTTCTCATTTTCTGATCACTAGTGGGCTGTACTTAATCTGGAAGATCATAATGACTCACAGGCTGGTTCCTCTGCAGTTGCTGTCATTGCTATTCAAAATTCAAATGCTAGGTAGGTTTCTATACATCCTACTTATACATTTTTATGGATAGTTAAGTGAAACTTCTCTTAAAGCTGTATTTTGGCTTTCAAGCACTGGAAAATAGGAGTCTTGATATCACAAAAATATTTTGTCCCCCCTGCATTACTTCCTTGGGATTTCAGAATGCAGAAAGTGATTGCCACGTTTATTTAGCTTGACGCTAATGAAGACCGTCAGCTAATAACAGCAAAACTCTTGATTACATCAGTTTACTCACTCTCAAGATCATGTCCATTATAATTTATGCCATCTTTTTTTTAGCTGTATGCTCAGAAATTCATAAAAAAACAGACCCTGTTACCCTTTCAGTGGAGTGCTGGTTTATCTTAGCATCAATGAAAACTGGACAGATTCAGTTGAATCAACTGGCTCATGGTCGTTCACACTTGTTCATGGTAATGCAGAACCAGATGTGGTATAGTTTGTTTGTAGCACGAATCAAAGTGTTTAAACTGAGCATAGCTGGATAAGGAAGACGTGGATTTTACTGGATGAAGTTTCGAGAGTTTGTCAACGAATATATTTTGACAGTTTTGCTGCTGTCTGTTGCAGGTGACAACTGGGCACAATTAGGCTCAATCTAGATATACGTGGTTGGCTCTGCCTGCATTCTGGTATCATAATTAAAAATAATGCTGGAAGGAAAAATACCTTTGTGAGCTCAAGACTTCTATTTTAGTGTACTTGAAATGCAAAAAACACATTATGAGTGAAGTATCGCCTTAATAAAAAGCCTTTATGGATGATGGCACAGAAACTGTATTCAAAGTATGGATCATATAATTATTATTGTTTTTATGATGTGATTATCATATTTGCTTGTTTAAACAAGTTGAGAATACTACACTCAAGTTACGTCATGTCTTTTCATCTTTGTTTTTAATGTCAGTATTTGCATGGGACCATGTATGACAAACAAGAATGATACCATTTGAGGCATTGTACCAGGTTTCGCTTCTGCTAATGTTCATATTACAATTGATACACTTATACGTAATAGCGTACAATTACAGATAATATGGAATGATACAAACATAATACACACAGGGAAGGGTATGAAGTGAGATAAAGAGGTAGATGTTGTCAAGGTAAAGAATGGTCTTTTAGTACATTTGAAGTTTGTAGTGTAACTATTGTGCTACGTGAGATGGAATCAAGGTAAATGTTTTGGCAATTTTCATACATTTCTAACTTGAACCTAATATCTGTATCAAAATTGTGAATGATTAGGAGTTAGAGTTAAAGAAGTGAAACAAGAATGTACTCCAGGATATTGGAAAATTACTAACATAGAGAGGGAATTACAGATTACTGATGGTTTATGCATCTGTGCTGTTCAATGGAGTGACGTTGCCACCTGCTGGTAGTATGATAGAATTGGTAAACTATTCTGGTTTTGGCTTGCTTTTTTTATGATGGACTTTCCATTTGTTTCACTGTTAGTTTTGGCTCGTGGGCAAGTGGAATGAATAGAACATATCAACTCTGTTTTAAATCTTGTAAGTCCTGTGTGGAGACACATAATGACAGTCACAGGACTATCCCAAAGCTGATGTTTGGTCTGTTATGGCTCATCTTGAGTCATGTTGATCTGAAGGAAAGAAGTACTGTTAAGTTAAGTTTTCTGACTTTTAATGTATAGACAAAGTACATTTAGGTATTCAAATAAGCCTACAAATTAATTACATTTATTTAAATTTGTATTTTATTGTTTATTATTTATAACAATTTAACCCATGGGATTACATAATATTGTGCTATTGCTTAAAACCTCTCTATTGATATTGGTTGTTGTTTTATTTGTTTTTTACATATTAATGATTTTTGTTTGTTTTTTCAAAAAGCATTGGAGTGTCTGGAAAATGCAGTAGATGCTTTAGATAAAATGTATTTATTACTTCCAAGGAGAAGATGTGGCATTTGGTGCAGATACTGATAAAAGCCAATTCCCCACGGCTGCATTCTGTTGGGCACCTCTAATTTCTTTTTTTACATTCTGTTGACGTCCCGGTGTAGCATTGGATGAAAACCTGTTTGCTCTGAAAAGCCCACATGATAATGCAAAGAAAACTTAACAATCAGAGTTGATAAATCTACAGAGTTCAGTCTGAAAAAGGTTACAGTCCAGACAGGACCAGACACAAAGTGTAACAAAAACCTGACACCTGTCTCTCTGGGTTGTTGATGAGGGACCAGTGGGCCCCACCAGCCCTCTCAAGGTTACCAAACAGGTTATGATATTACAATTTTCATATTGATGATGCTTTAGGCAGAATAATAAAATTATGTGAAGAACAGCACATCTACCTGCTGATGCATTGCACTATAACTCTGCCATGTACTAGACCTTCAAAACAAAAGGGTTATAGAAATATATTTTATGGGCTGATAAGATAAGATGATGTATCGTCTGTGAGTTTAAGTACAGATCAAGCCTGATGTTATCTGCTTGTCTTTGTCACATTTGTTTCAGGACAGGGGATGTACAGTACTCAGGTGAAAGAAGAGATCCAAGTACGAAACATTGCGTCCAGAGAGATTGTAAATTGACATTTGAACCAGTAATTAGCTGGGAAACAGATCAGGCACTCAGAGTGTTCTATGTAAAGTCTGTTGGTCTGGATTTTCTGTAATGCTGTCGCTGTGTCTGGTGCTCCTTGGCCTTGTGGCCAGCTCTCCCTGTGCTGCTGCTCCTCTTCAGTACAATGTTACTGAACAGTCTGTTTTCAAAGAGTCCTCAAGGAACAAACTGCTCCTCATCTCCTTCGATGGTTTCCGCTGGGACTATGACCGAGATGTGGATACCCCTAATCTGGATCAGATGGCTCAGGAAGGAGTGAAGGCAGAGTATGTCACGCCACCCTTCCTCACTATCACAAGCCCTACACACTTCACCCTGCTCACAGGTAATTAACCTTGCTGACTGTATTTCTGGTATAGCATAAACATAATCATATGTGAAAAATAAAATTGATCCTGTTTCTACAAAACAAAGGGTAACCGCTTGGAAAAAATATATATACTTTTGTCCAGAGTTCCCTTTCCTAGTAAAAAAAGTCCAGAAAATAATTCTTGTCCTGGAAAATTTTGTGACTTTCAAGTGTGACATAAAAAAACTCATGAAAATACATTATTTCTATTGTAGCTATTTTAATTGCATTGTCCCTATTAAATAAATCAATGAATAAATAAATAATGATTGTCTCATTTTTACTGTTCATGCAATTTGTAATGTACATTATTTCCAAATTGTACTGGGAGATGTTCTAGCATCAGGGATGATCTAATAATTGAATCATGTATGTGTACTGTTGTCAACAACTAGTTATTGATGAAGAATTCAATTTGTTCATTAGTAAATATGCTGAATATGCAAATCAGTGGCAAACACCTCAAGTATAAAATGGAAAAGTAAAATTTACATGTAGCTTCGATGAGGCAAATATGAGAAGTTGATTGAAAAAATAAGCGACAGTGAAATAAAATTAAAGTCGAAATAGTGGTGGTGTTATAATTTGTAACAATTTTTTTTAAATAACTTGGTGGCAGAATAAAAGTTTTTGATGCACTCGTTTTTTTTGCAGAATGTAAGTCATTAAATACCAAACTTTGACTTACAAAGCTTTTTGCGTGCCTTGAACCAAGTGCCATTGACATTAAATGCCATCACACTGAGAGCAAAAATGTGACGCTTGTTGTGACAATGAAGGCGTGCATTAGTGTTGTAGTTTGTTCATAGAATAATGTAGCGCTTCTAAAAAAAAATCAAAAATCATAAAAATGATGTCCACTTCTGATTTGTGTGAACGTACTCTATGTAAGTCTCACAAATTTTTGCTCACCACAGAGTTTATCTTAGCAGCAATAAATTCAGCAATTACCAAATATCTCATTGACTTTAGGTCAAAGGAACCAATGGGGACTTGTCCGGGTTGGCCTCAAAGGATACGTCAACTCCGCTGCACGCTACAGAATGCTATTGCAATGTGATGTTCCCTAAATACTGGGGAAAAGTTTAGCCCGTAAGTTTAGCTTGTAACCCTAAAAGAATCCCTCCAACTAAGAGGGGATTCCGAGGAAACAAATGCTGTTTGGCCTGATCTCGGAACAAAGTTATTTCATGTATCTTTGCCGTTTTACCCCATGTTAGATAACGAACATGGCTATAAATGGGCTACAGTGATACTAGTCCGTAACAGAAATTGCAAATTTGCATGAAATATGTGAATGTAGTCAGGGTCATACTAATGTGGAAGCCTAATACAATTACAATCCCTGCAAAGCTGCATCTGCATTTAGGAAATGGTACGTACCTGTGTAGCAAAAAAAGAGTGTACCCCCTTTAAGGTCTTGAGTGGCCTACCACACCAAGTTTCTATCTCTGTGTCACTCCAAACAATTTTGTCGTCTCATGAGCTAGCTCTGATATATAAGGAACCTAATGTACATTCCTATTTGATCTGTCGCACTCAACGTACAGTCTTTCCTTATTTCAGTACCTGGATTTTAACTGTTTGCAATTATTACAAATCTGTTCTGTATTTTTCCATTTTAGGACGTTACATTGAGAATCATGGTGTAATCCACAACATGTGGTTCAACACTACCACTCAGGAAAAGAAGCAGTACTACATGAGTCAGTTTGTTGATTCCTATTGGGACAATGGCAGCCTGCCCATCTGGATAACAGCACAGAGACAGGTGGTCTAGATCCAGATGTCTGTTTTCTACCTGCCCTTTTTTCTGATTGGATCATTTATACCTGCTTGAAGACTCACAGATCTTACTCTGAGGGACATTTGGGGAATTCTGTTCGATCTTCGAAGCAGAGTAGGAGGGACACATAGATTTTTATCTGAATATGTGATGTATCGTTTGTTTGAAGCATTTTTCCCAGATAAAGCACATCAGTTCAGGCTGGTTTTGTTATTCAGAAGAAAGAGAAAGTTCATAAAAACAAAAACCCAGTTAAAGAGAACTTGTCAAAGGAAACAAGAAACTATCAACCAACAAGAATGTCATAAGACACGGTTGATGATTATCTGCTCATGCTGTTTGCAGCAGTGCTACAACTGAACTACTTTAAGTAATACCTCTTCCCCACTTCATATCCTGTGTAAACGTTTTTCAGTCAAGGGTAAACCCTCCAGTAAAAGTTGAATGATCCTTTTCCCATTGTGTGAAGTATGGAATTGCCCTTTTTTCCATGTCGTGTCACATTAAGCGTCACAAACACAGCCATTGCAACAGAAAGAAATAACACCATAGTGTTAAACTTTAGGCTTGTATACAATATTTTTTTAGCTATTCTCTTTGTTTTTCAAACTCTGCACTGAGGGAACGATGTAAAAGCGTTGCTGGTTAAACACAGACATCCAATTTTTGGCTGAGACGAAATGAAATTACAGAAGTTGCAAAGGAGACAAGCTTTGATACCTGCATGTATATTGATAGCAGAGCTCTGACCGCTTGCCTTACATGGCTCTTAGATTGGAAGAGCCAGAAGTTGGCACAGATTTTGCTGTTCACCCATCAGCAGTGATTGGAGCTGAGCCAATAAATACCCATGTCGACTGCAAGGTCATTTGAACCATAACTGAATGCCAATTAAAGCTGCTCCTACTGCACAAAGAACTCAAGTGTAAGTAGGTGCTCGCCATTTTATTTGGCTGGTGGCAAATGGGGCTTTAGTTCTGTACTGTATTTTTATATTTTTTTCAAAGCACATAAACGTAGAAACAATGTGAACGGGCACATGGATATGGACACGAGACGACTACTGTTAGCAAGAGTAACATGCTGTGTTACTATATGAACTCAGCCTCAGACCTAAACTCTGAGAAGAGATGGATGGGCCATGGGAGAGTGGTGCAACATCTTTATAGATTAACTACAGAGCCCAAAATCCAGTTCTGTGACGTTTACATTGTCTTTTATCCTCTTCCAGGGTCTAAAAGCTGGTTCTTTGCACTTTCCTGGTACAGCTGCCACCTACAAAGGACAGACCGTGAAGGTGAAGCTGGTGGAACCTCGTTTCTATAACTATTCTAACGAGACAGAGTGGAGGTTGAACATCAACAAAGTGGTTGGTGAGTGGTTCCACAAGCAGGACCTGGACTTTGTTTCCCTTTACTTTGGTGAACCAGACAAGGTTGGGCACAAATATGGGCCAGATTCTCTAGAACGGCAGAAGATGGTCAAGCAAGTGGATCGAACTGTAGGTTACATTCGGACCATGATTCATGAGCATGGCCTTACTGACCGACTCAACATTATCATTACTGCTGACCATGGGATGACTACTGTCTTCCGAGGTGGACTTGTTCAGGAGATCATCTTGTCTAAAATTCCTGGCTTCAGCTTCAGGGATATCAAGTTTCATCTGGTGGATTATGGTCCAGCTGGGATGTTGCTTCCAAAAGAAGGAATGCTGGAGAAGGTCTACCAGGCTCTGAAAGGAGGTCACCCTCATCTCCATGTTTATAAAAAGGAAGAGATGCCAGCAAGACTGCACTACAGTAACCATCCTCGACTCCTGCCCATCATCCTCTTCGCTGACCCTGGATATGTGATCAATGGGGTGAGAGACAGCACAGTCAAGTCATTGAACTTGTTTGGAGCAGAAAATCCCCAACGCCACCAGGCTAACTTAAAGTATAGTTCCATCACTTTCAACAGAATGTTGATAGAGAAGTCAAAAAAGTGTCATGAACAATGAAACCCAAGGCCAGAACTGTGATAAAATACATAAAGCAACTCTCTTGTTAATGATGATTCCTCTTGAGACCACCACAGTTAGATATGGTGTTCCACAAGGGTCTGTGCTTGGGCCAATACTCTTCACTCTATATCTATGTAAGTTACACTGTTATGTAGATGATACACTACTTTACTTTACTTTACTTTACTTTACTTTACTTTACTTTACTTTATTAGCTGACTAAAGTTGAGACCTGTCTAAAGGACATAAAAACATGGATGACCCACAATTTTCTATTCCTAAGTTCTTACAAAACTGAAGTTATTGTGCTGAGCCCCACCTTAGAAACACCTTATCTAATGAGATAAGTACCCTGGATGGCATCACCCTGGCCTCCAGCAATATTGTGAGGAATCTAGAAGCTATCTTTGATCAGGATCTGTCCTTCAAATCCCACATAAAACAAATGTCCGGGACAGCCTTCTTTCATTTACGTAACATTGCTAAGATCAGACACATCCCATCTCAAAAAGATGCTGAAAAAATAGTCCATGCCTTTGTCACTTCCAGGTTGGATTACTGCAGTTCCCTCCTATCAGGCTGCACCAGTAGGTCCCTAAAGACTCTCCAGCTGGTCCATATATAATAATATATTGACAAGAGCTAGTAGAAGCAATCATATCTCTCCTGTATTGGATTTTCTCCTTTTGCTTCCTATCAAATTATCATACAAAGCTCTTAACAGTCAGGTACCTTTGTATCTGACAGAGCTCCTAGTCCCCTACTATCCAGCTATAAATCTATGCTCCTAGGATGCAGGGTTACCTGTGGTCCCTATAGCCTCTAAAAGTAGAATGGGAGCCAGAGTCATCTGTTATCAGGCCCCTTTGCTGAGGAACTGTCTCCCAGTTTCAGTCCAGGACATAGAGAGAACCACTCTTTGTTTAAGAGTAGAATTAAAACCTTAATTTTTGGTAAAGCTTACAGTGAGGGCAGTTTAGGCTAGCCTGTTGATATGCTGCTTTGGCGTAGACTGCTGGGGGATCCACTATGTTACACTGGACCTCCTCTCCTCATCTTTGTCTTCTCTGTCCTCCTAGACTTATTCTCGTTATTAATTTGACCTCTTCTCTGGAGCCTTTGTGCTTTCCTACTTCCCAGATCCCAGACTGATGCTGCTGCTTGAAGGGGCTAAAGACCGCCCTTTATCTCTGCCCCTCTCTTGTCTTCCCTTTATGTGTCTTTCTCCATTATCTTTCTTTGTCTCTGCCCCTGCTTTCCTGCTCTCTTTCCCCCCAACTGGTCAAAGCAAATGACTGTTCCCATTGAGCCTGGGTCTGGTCAACATCTCCTGCCTGTTAAAAGGAAGGTTTTTGTCACTACAGAAGATATGCTTGCACATGGAGAATTGTTGGGTGTAAATTAAGTGAGGAAGTGTGGTGCTAGACCTACTGTACTTGTGGTTCCACCACAAATAATGTTCTTGTTCTTTCCACATGTAGTTGTTCCCCGTGCAGTTCAACAAAGGAGAACATGGCTTTGACAACCAAGTGATGGACATGAAGCCTCTATTCAGGGCAGTGGGGCCTGATTTCCAGAAAAACCTGGTGGTTGGACCCTTTGAGACAGTTAATGTTTACCCACTGATGTGCCATCTTCTCAGTATAAATCCAGAGGTCAATGATGGACACTTGGACAATACCAAGCACATGCTTGTCCCCAAGAAAAACACTGGAGATGATAACAGTAAGAATTCATTTATTATATTTCATGCAATTGCCCGTTTTAAAGACAAGCAGCAGGAGAGAGAAAGAGAAAGAGAGAGAGAGAGAGAGAGAGAGAGAGAGAGAGAGAGAGAGAGAGAGGAAAAGTGGTGAAGAGAGACAGGAGTGGCAAAGCAGTGATGAGAAGTGTCTTTACTCCTAGTACTGTACTTGAGTTCAATGTCTAGGTTACGCTGTACATTTACACCACTGAACCCATCAGTTACAAGTCACTTAAAAGGAAAAAGATATTTATAGAAAACATGCAAAAATTGATGAAGATGATGTACAAAATTTAGGATGGAAAGTTCCAAAACACTGTTTGGGCAGTTTTGCTGTTGTTTAGCTGCTGCTTTTGTCATGAGCTGCCAGTTGCCATTAGCTTCACGGCTTCCTATTTGTGGAGAAGCAAAACACTTTTTGGCTTCTGTAAGTTAACTCAAAATGAAACCTGCTTTACTTTTTTCTCAAGTGACTTACTTTCACCAGAGTACTATTCTAGCTGGGTATTTCAACCTTTTTGTAAGTAAAGAAATGTGCACCTCTCCTACTGGTGGTTCACCTCTTGCCCATGGCCATTGCAGGGCCTCACTTCATTAGGCGGAAACTCTACCACGTGACCAACCAGATCGACCTTACCTGATGAACCCTTGACTTGACTTGGCCTGATGTGGAGTCAGCACTAGACTCAGATAGCAGATAGCAGATAGCACAACCATAACAACCATATACTGTATCACAAAGGACGTGCAACACAACAGAAAGGTGAGAGGTAACTATAACACATCCCAATCGAACATGATAATAGGTGACAATGGTCAGCTCCTCTTTCAGGGTGTGTCACATTATCAAAGAAACTATAAAAGCCCTTATCTGCGAGCGAGTAAATGTCTCTACAGTGTGGAGGATTCACCTCGAAGTTCCCTTCTCTACAGACATTTGTACAACTGAACTTGTGTGTTAGCCTGTGACTTCTATGTACTTTACTTTGTGTTTCTCTCTGTCTTCACATCTAGGGTTGGATACTCCATTACAAATTACTGTTGGCTTGTCAGCTGTAGCTGGGGTTCTGGTTTTGGTGTTCATAGTAACTATTTCTCATACTTTATGGAAAAGGAGGAGCAGTCCAGACAGCAGGTAAAAGGCTATAATCTCAATAAATATTCAACATTCATCTTGTATTTGTTAATTGGCAGGATTTTTTTTTTATATTTGTGGTGTTTATGGTCGTAAATGTTTAACAAGCATTTAAAAATGAATTGCAAAGAAAACAGCATCACATTCACGTCAAACAAAAACAAAACATCAGTGTTTCACCTCCTAAAAAGTGTTGTGTCTTCACCCTAACTAAAGGTGAAGACAAACCCATTCCAGTTTGTGGAGCAGTAAATCTCTATTTTCTTTTCTTGCACTCACTCTGATCCGTAGTCTCTCTTCCCTCAGATCCAAACCGAACCCTGATGGTGAAGAAAATGTTGAGGAAGACAAGATGCAAACCAGTTTTTGAAAGATCCAACTGATATTTGTTTTAACAAGACATCTTTGTGTGATAAATATGAAATTACAGTCCAGAAGCACTTCTTGATCTAATTATTACCATTTTCACGGAGTTAATGATTGATTTGTTTGTCTGTGGGAAAGAAATCTCAATCAGGCATGGTCAAATGTACTAGAATTGTGATATGAATCTAAGAAGTAGGAACTTATTTGTTGCACTCAAGATCGACACGCATTTATCTTTTTATTGTGATGTTGTTTCAACGCTCAAACCTTCTTCAATCAATCAGTAGGATATAAACTCTTATCTGTTATACAGGCCGCACCCTGCCAAATCATGTGTCATCATTAGGGTGAAAAAAAATTCAAACAAAATCACAATCAAAGCATCTCACACCAAGATCCGAAGTTCACCAAAGAAATGTTCCTACAATCAGATGTGTCAAAATGACAGAGTTTATCTTCAGATATACTGATACTATCATCATAGTAAAAAAAAAAAAAAAAAAGGTAAACGCATGTGGAGCCAGACGAGTGCCATTTGACTTCTAATTTGAAGTCATTTAAACACTAGCATTTCATTACAACTCTCGGTGTTTCCCACTTTTCTATTTAACATTAATCTAAGAAATCATTATTACAGGGGTTTGGAGCATTTTACGAACGGAATTATGGCATATAAGCACCTCATTTAATCAGAATTCAAATGTATGTCTCAAAACCTCTTAATTGGGCAGTGATAAAGATGTAATTTTCTACCAGTAGAGGTTAAACTGGACCCTGGTCCATTTCAATAATGAAAGTAGCAAATGAATGAAAGAACAGATGCAGCTTCAAAATGCAACAGTGAAATTTAAAGTGCAGTGAACCCTAATATGAAATGGTTACTAGTAAAACAGCCATAATATAGAAAAGAAGAGATAGAAGGTCTCGGGTTTTGGGCCCAGATACAGCTGCATTACCTACGTAACAGTATATGGTACTTTCTCTACAGTTCATAATGCTTTAATTCTGAGTGATAATCTCAAGCACTGACTAACCAATTTATTGTGCACACATACAATAAACAAAGGCCTTACAATACAACAACCCCGCAATAAACCTCACCTTTACAAGGATTATCCATCCATCCATTTTCTACTATTTATCCCGTTAAGGGTCGTGGGGGGGGGTTGGAGCCTATCCCAGCTGCCTTCAGGCGAGAGGCAGGGTTCACTCTGGACAGGTCTCCAGTCCATCACAGGGCCAACACATAGAGACAAACAACCATTCACACTCACATTCACACCTACAGTCAATTTAGAGTATCAATCAGCCTAGTCCCCAATTGATGTCTTTGGACTGTGGAGGAAGCTGGAGTACCAGAGAGAACCCAGCAGGAACAGGGAGAACATGGAGACTCCACATAGAAAGACCCCGTGCTGGAGCCGGGGCTCAAACCTGGACCTTTGAGATAGGTGCTGATGTACTGTAATGTCATTTTTGAAGCTGTAATTTGATACAATCCTCCTCTATGCACATATGTTCAGTTAACTACACATAAGAATTTAATGAACTGGAGTAACAAATTAATTCTAACAGTATTCATTCATAGATTTAAATGAAGGGAAATGTCACCAAGATTGGAGGTATGAAGCTCAGTGCCCTCCACAAACAAACAGTTTGATAGAAGTTAGGGATGACTGGATGAGAATGAATCTCATCAAAATCATTACCTCTTGGCATTGTGCAATTCTGTTTTTAGGACAGTTCTGCCCAAAGTTGGATCACACAACTGCAGAGGACATGCAAGAGGGGGCTATTAAGTGGACATTCTAAATTGACCATAGGCAAGGCTGTGAGTGTGAATGGTTGTCTGTCTATATGTGTTGGCCCTGTGATGGACTGGTGACCCGTCCAGGCTTAAGCCCCCCCCCCCCCCCCCCCCGTGACCCCTAACAGGAAAAGTGGAAGAAAATGGATGAATGGATGGAACTTCAGCAGTGCCAATTGGCCCCCCCAAAATGATTTTCTTTCAAATAGGTCAGGAGGAAGAAGAAAAAGTCTTTATTGCCACTGTACAGATACACCCAAACATGTCTCCAGCGTTTAACCCATCTTCTATGGAGCGGGGAAGTGCTCAGGAACCAACTGCAGTTCTTCTGCCAGTGCCTTGGTCAGGAGCACCAGCGGGAGACAGACACCCACACAGACCAGAGAAAACACAGCAACTCCTCATGAAAAGGATCTTGAACAGCCAGGACTTGAATCTAAGAGCCTCCTGCTGTGAGGCAACAATTATAACTCCTAAGGCAATGGTCCACCTCTAGAATTTATGACATTAATAACATCTCTTCATCCCTTCTTTGTGTAAATGATGATATTCCAACTGTCCCAGGTCTCTCCTATAACAATAATGAAGCTTAAGCTCTAGTTCAGCTTTAGTTAGTTAAAGTAGTTTATCAAGTATTCAATTGATTTTTTTATTCCAGCAATCAAGACAAGATAAAAACTCCTGTTGTATTAAAGAACAACATTAAATGTGCAAGAAAGAAATGAAATGCCTGTTAAACTGAACAATTAATCGGTTTATTTCTTTGAAAATGTAACCTATCTATGCTGAAACTGCAAACAATAATAATTTGTATGATTCTTTTTTCTGGTTATTTTCCCCGACTAAAACGTTCTTTACTTCACTAATTTAAGTTGATTAAAGTTGTTAAATGTGAGCCTGTGTTGTATGTGTTCTGCTACGATGTTGAAGCATCGATCTCACGCCGTCATGCAGCTTCGCAATTCTGCTTCATGTCATGACCTCATGAGCAAATTGTGTGATAATCATCTGTGTAAAACACAGTGACCACTGTGTCATCAACAGTGGGCTTCCCTCGCCTGACATCTACATTGAGAAGAGAATTAATTCAATTAAAACATGTCATGTATATTTCATTTATAATAAAAGGGTACTGTCTACATTTAAAAAGACAACATCAGCTGTCTGTGAGCACCGGGGCTCATAGCGTTAACTTGGGAGGGGTTAAAGGTCATCAGATCAACTGACTTAGGTTCCATATGGGTCACATGGGCAGTGTATCTCTATAATATATCATAGGTGGAAGATAAGAGATCCCAATCTAGCACAGAAATGACCTATCAACTGTTAAGTCATATCTTATCAGTACTATAAAAAGTTTATGGTTTTTTTTATTTTTGTACCATGAAGCAAAGTTATTATGTTTCCCACCTGGATTTCATGAAGTGGGGTTGTGAACGGTTGTCATGCAAAGTCCTACCTTCACTGGATGGAGTTCAGCTCGTCCTCAGTGCCCAACTTAACATGTAAATATCCATTTACATGTATGTTACCTTTTGTCACCGTCAGGCAGCCCTGTCTTTCTTCAAATCAGCTTTTTGATTGTGGCGTAATACAGTGCACCTTTTCGTGTAAGAATAAGGATGGAAGTCAAGTATTGGGAGGAAGTACTGTGCTTGAAAACTATAGAGCCAAGAGAAAAGGCTGTATGACAGCAGACATGAAGCAGCAGGAATTTTATTTTATATTGATACAAAGTGGCACAGGAATGGGTTCTAAAACATAAAAAGTACCTTATTTTTGGATGAGACCTAACATTGTCAACCCTTAAATGTTGTTGCAAGTTAAAATAACCGTGTTTTATGTTAGAATATGCAGAGTAGGGGCTGTTAAGCCTATGGCTGTCAGCATATAAACTTGATAAAAAAAAAGCTGTGGTAAAACAGTACTTATTTAATTAATTCTGTTCTTTGACTGATTTATTTATTTCACCGCAAAATTTTGACATTTTCATTATTTCACTGTCACTCACATGGTCCTTTCTGGAAAAATCTTTTGTTTCAGTTTCACATTAATATCTAAACTTGTGTGTGTGTGTGTGGGGGGGGTGCCTGATTAGTCTTTTTAATTAAAAAGTCCAAATAAAATGTAATTTTGTCTCAACATATCGTAGCAGTGCAACGTACTGAGGATCTCTCATACGGAGAGAAACAACGCCCTCTTCTGGTGCCACTCTTGAATCACCATTCTATATCAGCTACAGAGGCTCAATCACGGATGTACGCACTCCTCACGGAAGGATATAGGATCCATATGCACTGGTTAAATGAAGGAGGTTAACAAATGCAATGTTTTCCTGTCAATCCTCTGTTTCTTCGTGTACCGCTAGGGACCTTTGCAGTGGTAAGACTAAGAGAATGTGCCAGACGAGCTTAATCTGTAGGTAGCCTGCAGAAATTACTTGTTGTAAAACAACCAGTTTTCATCCAACTTGCTTGAACTATCTGGGATGACGGCTTTCGTAACCTGAACAGTTTCTAGTTTGGCATCCTGGCGCACTCTGTTTTGCTATCGAATGCGAACAAAATGGAGGGAAGGCACTCAGCTGTTGTTAAGTTGTTTGGTGTACGTGGACCTGTTGTAGCTTAGCTTAGACGGTTCTGCCGTCGTTAATATCAGTAGGACATAACGTTTGCCACGTTCATTTGACAGGTAATGTAGGAAATGTGACGAGATGTCATTGTTGTTGAGAAAGAAGGCGAAGGAAACCGGATGTAGTGTCGTTGCTACCAAAATAAAAGGGTAGTGAAGGTCCGATCCCGAAATTGTGGGGTTAAAAAGATGTAGAGACACAGAAGAAGTATTAAATATTGGTGAAGTCATCAAAAGGGGATCTAATACTTTAAATGATGGACTCGGGGGATGCAGAAAGTGTCCCCTGCTCCTCCGGACTCACCAGCGGGATGAGTTTGAGTGTCGCAGGGAGTAGAATACTCCCGGGCCGTGTGGGAATTCTCTCCTCCCCGACGCCTCATGGAAGACTGACGTCCCTTAAAACCCGGGACCTGACGCTGGGGGGCGCCTTTAAAAAGCCAAAGGTATAACCACATACCATATAAAGGGACAGTGCAACCAATCCGGGTTTAATTCTTTCTAATGACCTGTGTTTGTTTTTATATTTTGTTATTCTTTTTTCCTCAAAGAAAACGTTTGAGCCAAATGTCCATGCTGTGAGGAAAAGCAAAGATGAGTGAGTGACCTTTAAAAGGCCTGCTGTATACTAATGAACATATTAAACTTGACATATTGGGTGCTGATTTTAAATCCCTTGTCCGGTTCAAGGTTAAAGGAAGCGATCCATGAAGCTCCAAGAAAGGAGAGAAGGAAGAGGGAGGAGAAGCGAGAGAACAGAGGGAGGAAGAGAGAGAAGCCTCAGACCATCCAGTCTCACTCCATCTTTGAACAGGGTCCTGCTGACACTGTTCGCAAAGCAGGTTTTGTTTTTCTTTTTAATTCTGTGAGATTCCTCCGTGGAATTGTAAATTCCTGAATCAGTCCTTCCTCCCTCTGCAGGCTGGTGTGGTGCTGCTCACCTGAGTGACCCCACCTCTTCTCCTGTCTGTAAATTTGTGAAGAAAGAGAGGAAAGACTCTGAGGAGGATGAAGATGAGCTGCTTAGAAAGCTACAGCGGGATGATGTGAGTTTAATGACATGACACACAATCATAACTCTTAAAAATAGCTGGAAATAACTGACCTTTTCCCAGGGGAAAAAGATAAATGGGAGAATGTTGGTCTCTTCTTTTCTTATTCTTATATCACTGTTTGTCTATAGTTTATCGAAGACGCAGGCTTGCAAAATGATGTGAAGCTGAAGCCCATCCAGCTGCCCCTGAGTCAGTCCAGCGGCTTCATGAAGAGTCAGACACACACAAAATGTGAGTGAAGTCCCTTTTGAGTGAATCCTTCTTGCTCCAGTGAACCCTTGTAAGGATTAGTAAGGAATAAGTATTTGTCATGTGGGCAGGTCCAGACAACCCGCCTCTCTTCAGACCGCCTTCCTGTGGAGTGCAGGGTAGAGGAGGCCACAACTGGGCAGAGCTGCCCAAAACAGACCAGCCGTCTCTGGTTGAGCTGCTGCAGGATCTCCGCCTGTCTGGCAGAGAGGAGCTCTTCTTCATGCAGTTACCTGACTGTATGCCAGGTAGAGCATCTGCACAAAAGGCCAACCCTGCTCCTCAGCACAAAGCAGAGAAGCCAGCCAAGAAGGGCAGTAAGCCTGAGGAGAGGAGGCCTGCTGTGCAAGCACAAGTGAGTGAGTAGGAGAAACAGTAGCTTTAATATCCATCCATCCATTTATTCCTGTTAAGGGTCACGGGGGCTGGAGCCTATCCCTGCGGCTTTCGGGCAAGAGGCGGGGTTCACCCTGGACAGGGCCAACATATACAGACAGACAACCATTCACACCTACGGTCAATTTAGAGTATCAATCAGCCTCGTCCCCTCTTGATGTCTGGATGGTGGGAAGAAGCCAGAGCACCCAGAGAGAACCCACGCGTCAGTCACAGGGAGAACATTCAAACTCCACCCAGAAAGATCCCGTGCCCAAGTCGGGATTCGAACCCGGAACCTTCTTGCTGTGAGGCAACAGTGCTGACCACTGCACCACCGTGCCACCAGCTTTAAGATCCTCTCTGTTAAAGCAAGCCTGTAGAAGCATTTTCCTCATCTGCAGCTGCCTGAGTACGTAGGCTTGTTTGTAGAAAGATATACTGCTGTATCTGCAGTTGTCTAGATTTGACTTTTCTTGTCTGAAACAATAGTTCATAAAACAATAGCTCATAAAACCTGCAATCAGATCTCCCTCATCCTGTCTGAACCAGTCAATTCCACTTCAGTTCAGGAATACGTGGTATTCTTTATCATTGATGACCGCCCTCACTCAACACAGTGTTTTCTTACTTTTCTCTCATGTTTGCGCTTACACAACGTAGTATTGGAAAAAGGGGGGGGGGGGAGTATTTTATGTATGTACTGCCAAATCTGTTCTTAGCCACCACTGATGAATGGATGAATGGCGTTTGATATTAAAGTGATGCTTCACCCAAAGAGGGATTTTTGCCTGGAAAGTGTTGCTTGAGGACATTTTTTTCTCTCCTTCATGACTTGCTTGAGAACTGTAGTAAACCTACTGTGAGCTTTCACAAATGTCCATTCATAAACTCTCAAGCACATTGTCAGGCATGAGCCAAGTCTGCTTTATTCAGTTGTGTGCTCAGTAGTCCGCATCATAGATAAGAGCAATTTAGAGATTTAGAAGTTATTTTGGCAGCAAATGATGTATCATAATAAAAAGAATGTATAGTTGTATTTTCAGAATGGTAGTCCTTAACTCCATATATCAGTTCAGAAGTTCATTATTAACAGGTTTTCTAATAAATATTATTCATGTTATTACGTTTCATCTTTCATTAGTGAAATGTAGCTCAGTCTGGTGTGTCTTCGTGTCTCCTCAGGACACAGCAGTAAAGACAACCTGTCCCGTGCTGTCGGATTTCCCTGAGGGATTTCTGGGTAAACTCCAGATAAGAAAATCAGGGAAGGTGGAGCTGAAGCTGGGTGATATTGTCCTGGATGTCACTGAGGG
Source organism: Aulostomus chinensis (assembly GCF_037954235.1). NCBI lineage: Eukaryota > Metazoa > Chordata > Actinopteri > Syngnathiformes > Aulostomidae > Aulostomus > Aulostomus chinensis. Next base: position 1,746,855 of record NC_141342.1, on the reverse strand, counting down.
GGCTGCCTTCTCCCTCCTGCAGGTATTACAGAGTGGGTCCTATTAGGACAACCACATTGATTTTTCCGTCACAGTTTCTCAGAGCCCATGCTGACATTTCCAGCTTGTTCGTCTGTTCTACACTCTCCAAATTCAATTCACACTTGTTGACCAAAAAGGAAACTTCGCATTTGAATTTAGGGTTGAAATAAATGTGTGAAAGCACTTGACACATGCAATAAGTTTGGTTGAGCCTACCTTATTCAGAACAATAAAGGCGTTATTAATGTAAAGCTGATTTTCTCGTCTTTGCTTGCAGCAACTGGTGTCCGTGCATCTGTCTGATGGTCAGACTGGAGACATGATGGTTTTGGGGAATGTCCAACACAAACTTGTCTTGGCTCCTGACTTCAGAGCTTTACTGCAACAAGCTGCAGTGCAGCAGCAACACAGATCCTGATACTCGGCTGCAGTTTAAGCCAGAAACTCTCTAAAGACTGTCTATTTTAGGTCCAGTGGGTTTTATCACTGCAGGGGAAGGTGCTCAGTTGAAGTCTTATCCTGCAGAGCTCTCGTTTGATAAAGGCAGCTAGCATAGCAATGTTACCTTCAATAACCTAGTTTAAACAGTTGTATTCTGTGATTTTTCTGTTTTGTATTTGTCATTCACAAATGTTTTAAACTGTGTGTATATATATATATATATATATATATATATATATATATATATATTATATGATGTGAAAAAGAGGCCTCGTGACAACAGATGACCCATGTAATGTGCACAAGATGTTTGTTAGGAAGCTCATCACACCCTCTTGCTGCACTGACAGTGTACATGACATTTTGTATCTGTAGTAGATAGGAAGCTGTGATCAAGTTTTCTCAAGACTTGAGCACAACTTTTTATGTGGAAGATGGTGCCACAGTGATAGATTGACGTCAGACTGTAAAAAGATTCTCTTATCATTTCTATTGCTTCGTTGTTATCTACTTACTCGTGTCTTATACGCTGTCATCTCAAGTTTTATTAGCTGTTGTAGCATTTTTATCTCGTTTTTCCCAATTTCTGCCTGCCTATCCTTTTAAATGTGTGTTTATTCTACCCGGATGTTACAAGCTCTTTTTAAGATTGGGCTTGAAAATGAATACAAAAATTTTCTCTCTTGCAAGCCTCTTGTCAAAATTTTCATTTACTTTCAATGTGATGAAAATGACAGTACCCTGCGTGGGATAAAGGCAGAAAAGACTCATTTATCAACACTGCCATTCCAATGTTGTAGGACTTCATCGTTACCCTCACCCTTGTAGCAAGAGAACTCACATGCTGTCACTGTTCTTAAATTTCCTGGAATCCCCTCATGCATTGTGTTGTGTGAATTGTGGGCCGACACTCTCTTCAACCTTGGACTGGACTTTACTGCCCGGGTTTTTGACCTGACGCAACGTTGTAACTAGTTAACTTCTTTAAATTTCGAATCAACACATTTCAAGAAGCAACACCCAATATTGAATTCTTTGCTGGTATTTTGCAGCTGATTTGGCTGACTGATGTTATTTGTATGGAGACAACTTTGATTTTCACATTATGACTTACTAACCTCATCTAAAAAAAAAGTTTCAAAAAGCAGCTCTTTATTTCCACAGAACATTTGGAAAAGCCCTTAAATCATATTTATGGCATTGTTTCCTCAACATAACATATGAGCAAATAAAAGACCCAAACAAAAATGGTCAAATACAAATATATTTTTTATAATATTACCTATTTCTGCTGCTGTAGATCACATGCCAATGTTATTGTGCATCCCTAACAGCAACATATATGGTTTCCGCGGGACAGGAAGGCTATGAAGATAATATATAAAATAACTAAAGCTATCGGACAAACCTGGCAAAGTGCAACCTGTGTCACTGACAGGGTGGGGACGAGTATGAAGAAATAACCAGGACAAGGAAAATGAAGAATGACAAGACTTTCATTTAGGTCTCTTTTTATGAAATACAAAAAATAGCATGGGGTGGTTGTTTCAAGGATGCAACCAGTACACTTGACACAGTACAGTTTCTCTCAGGCATTCAGCCTCACTCATGAAATGCTCTTATGCACAAATTTGTTTTACAGACGTCAGGATTTTATTTAATCCTCAAATTTGTCTTTCAGGGAAGAAGCAACTCCTTGCTCCTGATGTCTTTAGTGTACTTTTTGAATTCTGAAGTCTTTGCCAGCCAGGGTGACTGAAAGTTACAAAAAGTACATGTATAACTACACAACAGATGACAGGAACAAGGAATTACTCAAAACAATCAGGCTCGATTTCCTGTCTGTAAGACTAAACTGAGGACAAAAAAGTCCTGATCTATGCAAGAATACATTTGTTCCAAAGACCATTTCATGTATGAAGCTCTGTTACCTTTCAAACAACAAACGCAGTACCGAGGCTTCGTTCAAATGTTCAAACTCTGAAATCCACAAATGAAGCCAGGCATGATAAGTAGAGGTTGAGAATTAACTCATACTTCAGGTTTTCACAAAACCGAGCACAAATGAAATGCTGTCACGTGACCGTGATCTGTTTGGATGAAATACTCGCATTGCGCCCTCGAACCTGACCCTTACAACTGGGCTTAGCTCATCACAACATCTGGTTTCTGTTATCAACCCTTTGTTTAGGCTTCTTTTTAATCTAGACTTCGCAGGTTACCGAGTGTGGATCCTTGACTTGGCCGCATCGGCTTGATCCTCTAATGGCGGGCTCAAGTCAGGTTCTGACATTTAAAAACAGAATAGTTGATAGGTTCTGGCTCGGTTTCTACTTTCTCAGACTCAGGTTGGGTTCAGACAGAAAAAAAGCCCCTTAAACTATCTTCTTGGGAGTCCTAAGCTGCGTTGCGGCGCTGCGTTGCTGCTTTGTCTTCTTCCTGGTTGTTTCTGACTGGGCAGTTACAGTTACCTCCTTCTGTTTTGGTTTTGTTGCTTTCTCAGACTTTGCTGCTGCTTTAGTTGAAGGTTTTCTGTAGGCAGACAGACTCTTGTCCCTGATCAGGTCCAGTCGTCCAATTTTGGCCATCTGGTCCTCCCATAATTTCATCTCATTCTTGTAGCGAATTTTCTCGTCCTCTGCCAGCTCGATGTAGGCCTGATGCGGAACAGTCAATAGAGAATGTATGTCCTCACATATGCAACAATAGAGAACGTGAGATGATGATGATGGCGTACCTGTTTCTGATGGCTGAGGAGATTCTTCCAGTTCTGAGACAGATTCTTCATATTATTCTGAGTGAACAACATCAGCATCCAACATTACTTCAATGGAACAGACGTTCTATGTTGCAGCGCAAGAATCATATTTGATCAAATACATGTGGGCTTAAGGAGTCCAATTCCAACATGTCTGTCACATGTCACATTTTCTGCACTGAATCCAAATCATGATTTCATAGAGACCAATGTGTTTTAAAAGGAATTAAGTGAAATGCTCATAGACCAGAAATTCAGCGTGGGTTGTTCACCATCATACAGCTAAGGAGAGATTTTAGGTCTGAGTGCTCACACCAAGGAGGTCAGACCATGAAATTGAAGCCAGTTAAACCATCACAACACAAGAAAAAAAACTGAGGTTCATAAAAAGATTTAGATTTAAGGTAGAACTCCTTTGGTTATATCAATATTTCTACCAATTCTTGATCACAGGAAACACTTCAAGGTCGGCGTGAAATTCAAATTCATGGGACCTCGCAACGAGTTGTTTCCTTCAATAACCCCTCCTGAGGCGTTCAAACAAATCCCTCAGCTCGTGGCATGATGGTCACTCCTAACGTCTTGAGCTTTGGCTTGTCATCACAAACCCAATCAATAAACCCTTACAATGCAGCTTAGAACTGAAGAATATTTCTAGAACAGTACAGTGTCTGCCCAACTTTACATCGCTACATCTGAACTGTCGTGGTAATATGACTACTGACCGAACTGAAAATTCCACTGGTCCCCTCGGTGTTCTCCTGCAGGAAAATGTTGAACGACGTGCGAGGGCGTTTGGGCTTCCCCAAATTCCTTAACTCCTAAATGACAGGTACAGATAAGACACACTTACTTCTCTTGCCATTTAAAAGAATGAATGGCGACAATCAGAGAAATACGGCTGGCACTGACTGGCTCGCTTGGACACAATTTTACAGAGTTAAAACATTTTCCATCCATTTCATTGAAGCATGTGAAACCTGAAAAAGACAACAGACCCAGAAATGACTGCGTGAAGCTCATGGAGATACCTCACGACAACATCGCTAACCTGCTTCCTGCGGTGGGCCTTCCTCTTGGCCCTCCTCTGACTGTCTTCCAAGGCTTGTTGCTGGATCTCTGCTGGGGTCAGCTGGGCCTTGTACTTCTGGAGAGTGACGCTAAACTGCTCCTTTTCTTGTAGATAGGCTTCCTGAAATGGCTTCACAGACGTGAGACAGACCAACACAAATGTTAGTTGGACGCCATCAGATTTGACCGCCACTTTTAGTTCACACAATTGAAGATAGAATACCCTTTTCTGTTCCGGGCTCATTGAACTCCACTGTTGGCCAATCTTCTTCATGATATCAGTTGTTTTGAATTCTAACAACGATGAACAAGATTCAAATTAAAAACACACTCATTTGAGTCTTGGTGTATCCCGTTACAATCATTGACAACAGTTACTGCTACTGTCACATCAATGTGGCATGGTGATATAATCCTGGTTTACCTGGGTTTAGTCTTGACACCACTGACATCTGCTGGATGACATATCTCATGTATCCATTCAGAGGCCTCTTTGGAGGGCTGCTAACCCGAGAGGACAGGCTTTTCACAGGGTTGGTGTAAGCAGCCGGTAGGACCCTGGTAAACAAACAAGCAAACACACACAATATATAATGCTGGCAGATAAGTTCATAAAGTCTTATTAGTGCAGTAAGTTACCAACACCACAACCCTGGCTTCCTTTAATAGCTAAACTGGGCATTCATCATTGATTTTTCATTGTGAGACTTTTTTACAAATTTAGAAAAGCCTGATAGAATTCACGTGTTATTATTGGGTGATTGAACAGTCGCTTATTTTTGTGATGTACAAAAACATTCAATGATTCAAGTTTCTGATATTGGGTATTGCCACATCATCAGTATCAGCTGATATTGGTCTTTTTTTTTTTTTTTAAACATGAGTGTCGGTACCGGTCCAATCACCAATGCCAATATCAGCCCAGCAAATCAGATCAGTTTCTTCATTTTAGCTCATTTTTGTTGTTTATGAAAAAGCAAAATAAGAAATGGGCTTTAAAAATGTTTTGAAATTCAAGAAAAATGTTTCTCTTACAAATTCAATTTGTTTATGTGATATTTTCAGTAAGAATATAATGTTAGGATAATATAAACTGGCTTCCATACAGAACATCTCTGCACCTGCAAATACTGGCATGTTGGCTCGTAAGATATCAGCATATGGGACATCAGCAAAAAAATGATATTGTGAATCCGGTTCAGATATGAGAACTGTACTGCTTTTTTTTGTTTGTTTGGTTTTTTTGTCTTCCATCACAATGCAAGTTGATCTATTCAACCACAAACAAGACTGACAACACCTTGAGGAACAGGCAGTCATATTTAATGTAAACCTTCAGTTTAGCCACAATATTCACCAAAAGAATGGAAGCAACTGTAACATTACATATGAAAATGTCCTCTTGTCAATCAATTTTTCCCCCGAGGCTCTGCTTACTGTTCTATTATCAACTGTGTGTATTGTGTAACCTCAAGTAATTTATTACAAAAACACAGCAAAGTAGCATCTCTACTTCTAATCATGTCTGCATCACTTTCAAGGTAATATCAAGGAATGGATTTTAATTATAGTTAGGACTGCATGATTTAAGTCTTTTTTGACAGTGGGTGATATTGAAAGAAGCCAGTCTTATCTATATGAAAACAAGCTAGGGATATTTAAATTATATGCATACGTGTGAATGTTGTCAATTTGAAAAAAGGGCCATTATCCTTTTCTTCTCAAACATTTAGGAAAGCTCTCCAAATAATTAACAATTGACATGAGTCCAGGTATTATCGTTTAATTGTAATCAAACTTTCCTACTCAATGCCGTTGCTTCATTCACATATCAGACAAGGCCTTGATGATATCGTCGGGGAAAAAATATCACCAATTTTACAATTTTTCATTTAAATCTACGTCATTAAACATTTTAATGAAGTACATTTAATATTTATCAAGGGAGCATTCAAGTCTTCATCAACAGGACTTGAAATACGCCATACTGGAGCTGACTAAATTTCTGTCATTAACGGATGTAACTAACTGCACCAATCTTGTCACTCCTGCATGATTCTGTTTCGACTGTCAAACCAAATTGCAAATTGCACCTGCGTTCAATTCCTTTACTACAATTTCGATATTCCCCGGAACAAGATTCTATTTTTTTTTTTTTTTTTTACTAACAAGCCATCAATATTGCTTATGTTATTATTATGCAAGCCTTGCTAATACGACTGAGGAATACCGTTTTTTTAATCACCGTGGGCACAGAGAAAGAAACTAACGATATGAAGATGCTAACGCTACAATTTCCACGGCACGTTCAGGATACAACTTTGTCGTTTCGAATTGTAAACACAAGGGCGCGGAAAGCCAAGAGAGTAAGAAATTAGAACAAGTTCGCCGTCTCCTGACTACATGGTGCACGACAGTAACTTTGAAGCTGAGTTAGCTACCTTGTTAGGAGGCTTGTGCCGGAGAACACACTGAGGGACCTCGCCAGAAGCTGAACACTTGCAGTCATGAGGCTAAACGGAGCCATGTTGAAGCTAATACACGTGGAGACAAATTAAACAGAA